>NC_086447.1:184899417-185199417 GCF_028390025.1 Pseudophryne corroboree
CACTAGGGTCGCTTATCTTACTCACACAGCTACCTCATTGCGCCTCTTTTTTTCTTTGCGTCATGTGCTGTTTGGGGAGTGTTTTTTGGAAGGGCCATCCTGCGTGACACTGCAGTGCCACTCCTAGATGGGCCCGGTGTTTGTGTCGGCCACTAGGGTCGCTTATCTTACTCACACAGCTACCTCATTGCGCCTCTTTTTTTCTTTGCGTCATGTGCTGTTTGGGGAGTGTTTTTTGGAAGGGCCATCCTGCGTGACACTGCAGTGCCACTCCTAGATGGGCCCGGTGTTTGTGTCGGCCACTAGGGTCGCTTATCTTACTCACACAGCTACCTCATTGCGCCTCTTTTTTTCTTTGCGTCATGTGCTGTTTGGGGAGTGTTTTTTGGAAGGGCCATCCTGCGTGACACTGCAGTGCCACTCCTAGATGGGCCAGGTGTTTGTGTCGGCCACTAGGGTCGCTTAGCTTACTCACACAGCTACCTCATTGCGCCTCTTTTTTTCTTTGCGTCATGTGCTGTTTGAGGAGTGTTTTTTGGAAGGGCCATCCTGCGTGACACTACAGTGCCACTCCTAGATGGGCCCGGTGTTTGTGTCGGCCACTAGGGTCGCTTATCTTACTCACACAGCTACCTCATTGCGCCTCTTTTTTTCTTTGCGTCATGTGCTGTTTGGGGAGTGTTTTTTGGAAGGGCCATCCTGCGTGACACTGCAGTGCCACTCCTAGATGGGCCCGGTGTTTGTGTCGGCCACTAGGGTCGCTTAGCTTAGTCATCCAGCGACCTCGGTGCAAATTTTAGGACTAAAAATAATATTGTGAGGTGTGAGGTATTCAGAATAGACTGAAAATGAGTGGAAATTATGGTTTTTGAGGTTAATAATACTTTGGGATCAAAATGACCCCCAAATTCTATGATTTAAGCTGTTTTTTAGTGTTTTTTGAAAAAAACACCCGAATCCAAAACACACCCGAATCCGACAAAAAAAATTCGGTGATGTTTTGCCAAAACGCGGTCGAACCCAAAACACGGCCGCGGAACCGAACCCAAAACCAAAACACAAAACCCGAAAAAATTCAAGTGCACATCTCTACTAATTATGTGCCCCCCCCCCCCCTCTCTTTTCAACCCTCTTCTACCGTGTATCAGCAGGGGAGAGCCCGGGGAGCTTCCTCTCAGCGGTGTTGTGGAGAAAAAATTGCGCTGGTGAGTGCTGAGGGAGAAGCCCCGCCCCCTCGTCGGCGGGCTTCTGTCCCGCTTAAACAGTAATTTTGGCGGGGGCTCATACATATATACAGTTCCCAGCTGTATATATGTGTTCTTCTTGCCAATATGAGGTCCCAAATGCTGCCCAGGGTGCCCCCCCCTGCGCCCCGGAACCCTTACAGTGACCGGAGTATGTGAGGTGTGTGGAGCAATGGCGCACAGCTGCAGTGCTGTGCGTTACCTCTAGTGAAGATCATGAAGTCTTCTGCCGCCTGTGATGTCTTCTTTTCTTCTCATACTCACCCGGCTTCTGTCTTCCGGCTCTGCGAGGGGGACGGCGGCGCGGCTCTGGGACGGACGGCGAGGGTGAGATCCTGCGTACCAATCCCTCTGGAGCTAATGGTGTCCAGTAGCCTAAGAAGCAGGACCTAGCTTCAGAGCGTAGGGCTGCTTCTCTCCCCTCAGTCCCTCGATGCAGGGAGTCTGTTGCCAGCAGAGCTCCCTGAAAATAAAAAACCTAACAAAATACTTTCTATCAGTAAACTCAGGAGAGCTCACTGAAAAGCACCCAGCTCCTCTGGGCACAGTATCAAACTGAGGTCTGGAGGAGGGGCATTGAGGGAGGAGCCAGTGCACACCAGGAACTAAATTCTTTCTTAAAGTGCCCATGTCTCCTGCGGAGCCCGTCTATCCCCATGGTCCTTACGAAGTCCCCAGCATCCTCTAGGACGTTAGAGAAAAATGAGTGTCAGATAACTGCCAGTACATCCAGTCATTGCCTGACAGGATTTTTCCTTCTGTTCAATTGAGCTGATCAAATCATGTTTTAGTTATGAAGGACAATTATTTTGGTGCCAAAAAAATGCAGTTTGTTAATATTAAGATGTCTTACTGCTATCACATGCCCAATTATTATGTTCCTAGATACCAGATATTCTTTGACAGAATATAAATGGATATAAAACTGTGACTCTTATTAACTCATATAAATTAACAGAAAATGGCCACTGGATTAAGGAGATTTAGCAAAGCTTGGAAGGAGATAATTTGGGAAGAGATAAAGTACTAACCAATCAGCTCCTAACTGTCATTTGTCAAGCACAGCCTGTAAAATTACAGAAGCTGATTGGCTGGTACTTTTTCTCTCTCCACATTATCTCTCTCCAAGCTTAGATAAATCTCCTTAGAAAACTGACTTTGGGGCATGTTTGTCCCTTACGATAAGCAGGCAGCGATCTGTGAAACATAAAAACTTAATAGTACAACTTGTAGTTTTGCTAAACACTTTATTTTTGCCTAGACCAGATGGCAGACCTTCTTGGTTTGCATGTGGTTATGAAATCTGCAGGTAGCAGGAGCTGCCTATAATATGCTCATTCAGCAGCGGAAATCAGACAGCGTGGGATGCTAGATTTCTGTAAAATGAGATGAGATAGGGATTCACGCATGATTATTCATCTGGGCTTTTAAAGCAATCATCCCCAGCTGTTTGCAGTGAGGATCCAAACTTATCAAAACCTGGAAACCATTAAAATATTTTTTTTCTTTTCTTAATAATCAAACTTTACTCAATGTTTAAATAATTTGTAAAGTGCTCTAAAGCCTAGAATCAGAATGAATCATGTCAGACCTTGTTCCACCTATAATATAACCTTGAAACAAACAAAATTACGTGAAAAGCAAATGGACACTTTTCAGGAAACATAGCTAAAATACAAAGGATACAATAACCTGGATGCATACAGTAAGCGTACACACAGGGCCGGTTCTGGGGCTCTGTGCGCACCGGGCGGCAATAGGGGGCGTGGCTTCGTACAGGGGGCGTGCTCATTTACGCCCCCTGTACAGACTGAAATGATGTGCGGTGCGCGATGACGTCATCGCGCACCGCACAGCAAAGGTCCTCTCCACGAAGGGAAACCGCACACCGTACAGTAAAGGACCTGTTCACGAAGGGAAACTAGACGCGTACGCGTCTAGTTTCCCTTCACAGCGGCCAGCGGCAGCCGGGGGCACAGCAGCAGCGGATCTTGCCCTGGTGCGGCACCCTCCGTATGGCGCCCTGCGCCCTCCGGGAGGCGGCACCCCGGGCAAAAGTCCTGCTTGCCCGTGGCAAGATCCGCTACTGCGTACACACTCCTCACACCTGGGGGTAAATTTACTAAGATGGGAGTTCTATTTAAGATGGGATGTTGCCCATAGCAACCAATCAGATTCTACTTCTCATTTATCTAGCACAGGCTTTTTCAACCAGTGTGCCGTGGCACACTAGTGTGCCGCGACCAGTTGCAAGGTGTGCCGCGGAGCCAGAGCAGCTTCCTGCACCTTCAGAGTGCACTGTTGGCCCAGGCTCTTCTTAGAGGATCAGTCGTGCTCCGGCCGTGACCTATCCCTTGAAAACGGTGTGATATCATAGGTCACGGCCGCCGCGTCTCACCACCCAGCCAGCCCACCTGCCTACATACACATCTTCCAGTTTCCACCTGCATGCACAGCTTTCCTTGCCAATCCACACCTGCCCGACCGCCCGCTGCTCAGTGTTCGCAGAACTCCACTATGAACAACGCCCTCCACTGAGGGACAGGGAGGAGAACAGCTGATAATAATATTTATTTTATTTCTCCTGTGGGGAACAATAGGATTTCAATAGGATTTATGTGGGGAGAGTAAGAATTTATGGATTTATGGGGGGAACAATGTGATTGATTTATGTAGGGAGCAACATGATTTATGTGGGGAGCAATGTGATTGTTTTTTCTGTGTAAGCCAATGTATGTGTGGATTTTTTTTTTACTGTGAGGGCCAATGTGTGTGTTTTTGTTTTTTTCTGTGGGGAACTGATTGTGTGCCTTGGCAATTTTAAAATATTGTTTGGTGTGCTGCGAGTAAAAAAAGGTTGAAAATCACTGATCTAGCACCTTCTAGAAGATAATACATGGAATCTGATTGGTTGCTATGGGCAACATCCCATCTTAAATAGAACTCCCATCTTAGTAAATTTACCCCCTTGAATCTCAGGGTGTGCAGGCTTTGTATTTCTACTATTGATGACCCAGAATTTACAGTGGGAAACACTGGGGCTGGTGCAGAGCTGCATATATGTTTGCGGTGCATGGTTTGCATGTATTTGCTCTGCGCACGCTCTAAGACCAAGCATACACAAGTAGCGGTGATACAAAGTTGGGCGGATTACAAGCACATCTCCACTTGCAAATGAAGGGACATAACTGGGCTGTAACAGGGTTTAGAACAATGAAAATGGATTCCTACTTGATAATGATATAGAACATTAATTCCTAAAACCGGTAAATTACTTGAGGGAGATGTATCTAGCGTTGAGGAGAGATGTTTCAAAGCTTGAAAAGAGATAAAGTACAGTACTATTATTATTATTTTTTACCTCCAACTTTCAGGAGGAAGTAGGAGACAAAGTACAGTACTATTATTATTATTATTATTATTATTATTTACCTCCAACATTCAGGAGGAAGGAATCGGGACTCCACCTGGAAGAAGGGGCTGTGGCCCCAGTAAAGGGAATGTGGCTTCACGATAATGGCGCAATCACGAGCCATGCCCCTAGTCCCTCTCGTCTTCGTGAATAGACGCTGTGCGCATGTGCACTGCGTCTAATGTCCGCTGCGCTGCTAAGCAGAGCAGTGAGTACAGGAGCCTCCCAACTGCCCCCACCGCGGGACACTAAGTCCGCGGGTGGAACAGCGGGACAGTTCCCAAAAAATGGGACTGTCCTGCGAATATCGGGACAGTTGGGAGGTATGTTATTATTATTATTTATTTAAATGGAGCCACAAGGGTTCCACAGTGCCTAACAAAGTACATAAACAAATAATGAGCAAAACAAGAAAATAAAGACTTACAGTACAAGACAATGTAGGAAAAATAGATGGTATATGTCCCTTGCATCAGGGGATATGACACTAAGATAAGGATCAGGGTTGCAGAAACCGAGGGTTAGGCATACTTGCCTACCTGACCCTCTCCATGAGGGAGAAAATGCTCTGTTCCTGGACTTTCCTGGTAATGTATGATTGCCATCATCTGTGGTGAGCTAGGTAATTGATAAGAAAGGTGTTTCACCACAGATGCTGGAACAGAGCATTTTCTCCCTCATGGAGAGGGTCAGGTAGGCAAGTATGGGGTTAGGTGATGTTGTAGAGAGTTTGGAGTATAAGATAGTCTAGGTAAGATAAGGAAAATCACATGAGGGGGGGGGGCCTAACTTACTATCCAATCAGCTTCTAACTGTCATTTGATGGGCTATATTTGAAAAATGACAGGAGATGACTGGTTGGTGTTTTAACTCTCTCCACTCTTAAGATCTGATACATCTTCCCCTGTAGTTTTTTCTCTCATTAGAAATTGCTGCAGAAGAACATTTATGTTTGGCATACATGCTATGATTTTCTGGCCGATCTGCCCAATATCAACGGACTGGCCAGATAATTGTAGCATGTATGCAGCCAACCGATCTGAAAACATTGATCGGTTGGGCATGCTGGATTGTCCAGTATGTCCATCCAACGTAATATTTTTTACATGTCCTGTCACCCACACTGGGCAGTGTATGCCCTACCATGGGCGACCGATGGACATTTCCCCATATCTTTCACAAGAGACGGAACAGGAAAATGTCTCCTCCCCAGGGGTGGAGCGATGATATTGGAGATTTCACAGTGTATGAAATGGAAATCTGCAGTGGCAGATATAATCTCCATCGGTCTGACAGGCATTTTATCTACAGCATAAATTCTACCTGTCACCATGAATTTACAAATTCAGTTTTAAAGGGAATATTTGTCTAGACTCTAGAGCAGGCATTCCCAACCACGGTCCTCAAGGCTCACTAATGGGCCCTAATGGGAGTGAAGTTTCTTCACTCCCCCCGTCACCCAGCTGCATTGAAGTGCAGGCAAATAT
Organism: Pseudophryne corroboree; assembly: GCF_028390025.1. Taxonomy (NCBI): domain Eukaryota; kingdom Metazoa; phylum Chordata; class Amphibia; order Anura; family Myobatrachidae; genus Pseudophryne; species Pseudophryne corroboree. The sequence goes on from NC_086447.1 coordinate 184,905,561, forward strand.
GGACGAAATCGTCTATATTGGCCTGCATGTACAGCCGACGGGGGACCAGTGATGAACGAGCGCGGGGCCGCGCATCGTTCATCGCTGGAGCCTGCACACTCAAAGATATGAACGGTATCTCGTTCATTTATGAACGAGATCGTTCATATCTTTGACTGATGTAGGCCAGTGTGTAGGGCCTATAACAGTGCAGGTATTAGTGATATCCAGGCTGCAGCACAGGTGACTTAATTAGCAGCTCAGTTATTTTAATTTAACCATCTGTGCTGCAGCCTGGATATCACTAAAACCTGCACTGTAAAAGGTGGGTACACACTAGTAGATATATCTGCAGATCAATTGATCTGCAGATATATCTATGTACGGATCGGGCAGTGTGCAGTGCATACACACAGCCCGATCCGTCGGGGGACTGACGTCATGAACTGGGCGGGCGCTCGCGCCCGCCCAGTTCACCTGTCAATCACCGCCGGCCGCCGCAGCATGTGTACGGGCGGTCGGACGACCGCCCCGTACACACACAGCGACGGGCCAATATATCGTTAGATATATTGGCTGTCGGCTGTGCTGCGCGGCCGACGCGATACGTCTGTGAACGACGGAGTTCACAGACGTATCGCCCGTACACACTGGCCGACGGTCCCGCGATGTATCGGCCGTTCAAGAGAACGGCCGATACATCGACCAGTGTGTACGGGCCTTTAGTGTGCCTTGAGGACTGTGGTTGGGAATGCCTGCTCTAGAGTGACTGCATGACTCGGCAGTAAATGTACCAGGTGCAAGATGGTGTACTAGGGTTGGATATTAGAATGATGTCTTTGTCTCACATTCTGTCCTATGGTCAGGGCTGCCAAGAGAAATTCCGGGCCCCGGTACAACAACTTCCCTGGCCCCCCTGCCCACACTGGACGGGTTGTGACCACAGCATGCAGAGGGCATGGCCACGTCTCTTTGGGGGCATGTCTAGCACATCAGAAGCACCCACTCACAGAAGCATGGCATGCCTCCCAGCTAGGGCAGTAGAGAGCCTGACATGGCCCAGGTACTTTTCAGGGGGCATGGCCTAATCAAAGGAGGTGAGGATCTGGGCCCCTACTGGGCCCCTCTATCAGACCTGGGCCCAGGTAATTTGTACCCACTCCCCCCCTCTCTCGACGCCACTGCCTATGGTACCCTTGGGATCAGGTACACACTGCTGTCCGTCACCATAACAACCAGGGGTTTCCATCACCTTTTAAAGTATAACGCCCCTTTAACCATTTTATTCCAAATGTTCACTTATTGTTTGGATTATTTAGGATTAATTGGATTATTTACTAATTTACACATTATACAGAGCTAGTTTTGCATTACGTGAAGAGTGGATGAGTGAATAGCATGACGGGCCATAGACAAGTGCAGTAGGGATTACAGCTGCCAGGCATCCCTGCCCACAAGACCAGGTTTACTGAGAAAATGCCATTTGTTTGCACGGCAGCTTGGAGCGTAGAATTTGTCAACTTTTCCAGAGGAGTATGCATTCTATATTGTATATTGCATGTACCATTGATAGTCTACGTATAAACATCCAGGCTGTATTTAACAAGCCTTCAGGCCCAGTAATTATGTAAAAGTGTGATTAACAGCAAGCTGTGTTTGCAACAAAATTAGTTAAAATGCTTTTTATTAACACTATAACACAGGATATATTGCAGTTATCGCCTACAATACTATAAGTATCAGTGTGGCAATAAGGAATTAAGGGGCAGATGTATTAACCTGGAGAAGGCATAAGGAAGTGATAAACCAGTGATATGTGTAAGGTGATAAAGGCAGCAGCCAATCCGATCCTAAGTGTTAATTTCTCTGGCGTCCTAGTGGATGCTGGGAACTCCGTAAGGACCATGGGGGGGGGGGGGGGGGGGGGGGAATAGCGGCTCCGCAGGAGTCTGGGCACAACTAAAAGAAAGCTTTTAGACTACCTGGTGTGCACTGGCTCCTCCCACTATGACCCTCCTCCAAGCCTCAGTTAGATTTTTGTGCCCGGCCGAGCTGGATGCACACTAGGGGCTCTCCTGAGCTCTTAGAAAGAAAGTATAATTTAGTTTTTTTATTTTACAGTGAGACCTGCTGGCAACAGGCTCACTGCAACGAGGGACTAAGGGGAGAAGAAGCGAACCTACCTGCTTGCAGCTAGCTTGGGCTTCTTAGGCTACTGGACACCATTAGCTCCAGAGGGATCGACCGCATGGAACTGGCCTTGGTGTTCGGTCCCGGAGCCGCGCCGCCGTCCCCCTTACAGAGCCAGAAGCAAGAAGAAGTCCGGAAAATTGGCGGCATGAAGACTTCTGCCATTGCTCCTCATACACACTTCACACTCCGGTCACTGAGGGTGCAGGGCGCTGGGGGGGGGGGGGGCGCCCTGAGCAGCAATAAAAACACCTTGGCTGGCAAAACAATCACAATATATAGCCCCAGAGGCTATATATGTGATAATTACCCCTGCCAGAATCCTTAAAAAAGCGGGAGAAAAGTCCGCGAAAAAGGGGCGGAGCTATCTCTCTCAGCACACTGGCGCCATTTCTCCCTCACAGTTCCGCTGGAAGGAAGCTCCCTGACTCTCCCCTGCAGTCTACACTAGAGATGAGCGCCTGAAATTTTTCGGGTTTTGTGTTTTGGTTTTGGGTTCGGTTCCGCGGCCGTGTTTTGGGTTCGAACGCGTTTTGGCAAAACCTCACCGAATTTTTTTTGTCGGATTCGGGTGTGTTTTGGATTCGGGTGTTTTTTTCCAAAAACACTAAAAAACAGCTTAAATCATAGAATTTGGGGGTCATTTTGATCCCAAAGTATTATTAACCTCAAAAACCATAATTTACACTCATTTTCAGTCTATTCTGAATACCTCACACCTCACAATATTATTTTTAGTCCTAAAATTTGCACCGAGGTCGCTGTGTGAGTAAGATAAGCGACCCTAGTGGCCGACACAAACACCGGGCCCATCTAGGAGTGGCACTGCAGTGTCACGCAGGATGTCCCTTCCAAAAAACCCTCCCCAAACAGCACATGACGCAAAGAAAAAAAGAGGCGCAATGAGGTAGCTGTGTGAGTAAGATTAGCGACCCTAGTGGCCGACACAAACACCGGGCCCATCTAGGAGTGGCACTGCAGTGTCACGCAGGATGGCCCTTCCAAAAAACCCTCCCCAAACAGCACATGACGCAAAGAAAAAAAGAGGCGCAATGAGGTAGCTGTGTGAGTAAGATTAGCGACCCTAGTGGCCGACACAAACACCGGGCCCATCTAGGAGTGGCACTGCAGTGTCACGCAGGATGTCCCTTCCAAAAAACCCTCCCCAAACAGCACATGACGCAAAGAAAAAAAGAGGCGCAATGAGGTAGCTGTGTGAGTAAGATTAGCGACCCTAGTGGCCGACACAAACACCGGGCCCATCTAGGAGTGGCACTGCAGTGTCACGCAGGATGGCCCTTCCAAAAAACCCTCCCCAAACAGCACATGACGCAAAGAAAAAAAGAGGCGCAATGAGGTAGCTGTGTGAGTAAGATTAGCGACCCTAGTGGCCGACACAAACACCGGGCCCATCTAGGAGTGGCACTGCAGTGTCACGCAGGATGTCCCTTCCAAAAAACCCTCCCCAAACAGCACATGACGCAAAGAAAAAAAGAGGCTTTTTACTGATATTTGGTGTTTTGGATTTGACATGCTCTGTACTATGACATTGGGCATCGGCCTTGGCAGACGACGTTGCTGGCATTTCATCGTCTCGGCCATGACTAGTGGCAGCAGCTTCAGCACGAGGTGGAAGTGGATCTTGATCTTTCCCTAATTTTGGAACCTCAACATTTTTGTTCTCCATATTTTAATAGGCACAACTAAAAGGCACCTCAGGTAAACAATGGAGATGGATGGATTGGATACTAGTATACAATTATGGACGGGCTGCCGAGTGCCGACACAGAGGTAGCCACAGCCGTGAACTACCGCACTGTACTGTGTCTGCTGCTAATATATAGACTGGTTGATAAAGAGATAGTATACTCGTAACTAGTATGTATGTATAAAGAAAGAAAAAAAAACCACGGTTAGGTGGTATATACAATTATGGACGGGCTGCCGAGTGCCGACACAGAGGTAGCCACAGCCGTGAACTACCGCACTGTACACTGGTTGATAAAGAGATAGTAGTATACTCGTAACAACTAGTATGACACTATGACGACGGTATAAAGAATGAAAAAAAAACCACGGTTAGGTGGTATATATTATAATAATAATACAATTATGGATGGACGGACTGCCTGCCGACTGCCGACACAGAGGTAGCCACAGCCGTGAACTACCGCACTGTACACTGGTTGATAAAGAGATAGTAGTATACTCGTAACAACTAGTATGACACTATGACGACGGTATAAAGAATGAAAAAAAAACCACGGTTAGGTGGTATATATTATAATAATAATACAATTATGGATGGACGGACTGCCTGCCGACTGCCGACACAGAGGTAGCCACAGCCGTGAACTACCGCACTGTACACTGGTTGATAAAGAGATAGTAGTATACTCGTAACAACTAGTATGACACTATGACGACGGTATAAAGAATGAAAAAAAAACCACAGTTAGGTGGTATATATTATAATAATAATACAATTATGGATGGACGGACTGCCTGCCGACTGCCGACACAGAGGTAGCCACAGCCGTGAACTACCGCACTGTACACTGGTTGATAAAGAGATAGTAGTATACTCGTAACAACTAGTATGACACTATGACGGTATAAAGAATGAAAAAAAAACCACGGTTAGGTGGTATATATTATAATAATAATACAATTATGGATGGACGGACTGCCTGCCGACTGCCGACACAGAGGTAGCCACAGCCGTGAACTACCGCACTGTACACTGGTTGATAAAGAGATAGTAGTATACTCGTAACAATTAGGATGACACTATGACGGTATAAAGAATGAAAAAAAAACCACGGTTAGGTGGTAGGTATATAATAATAAATAATACAATTCTGGTCGGACGGACTGCCTGCCGTGTGCCGACACAGAGGTAGCCACAGCCGTGAACTACCGCACTGTACACTGGTTGATAAAGAGATAGTAGTATACTCGTAACAATTAGGATGACACTATGACGGTATAAAGAATGAAAAAAAACCCACGGTTAGGTGGTAGGTATATAATAATAAATAATACAATTCTGGTCGGACGGACTGCCTGCCGTGTGCCGACACAGAGGTAGCCACAGCCGTGAACTACCGCACTGTACACTGGTTGATAAAGAGATAGTAGTATACTCGTAACAATTAGGATGACACTATGACGGTATAAAGAATGAAAAAAAAACCACGGTTAGGTGGTAGGTATATAATAATAAATAATACAATTCTGGTCGGACGGACTGCCTGCCGTGTGCCGACACAGAGGTAGCCACAGCCGTGAACTACCGCACTGTACACTGGTTGATAAAGAGATAGTAGTATACTCGTAACAATTAGGATGACACTATGACGGTATAAAGAATGAAAAAAAAACCACGGTTAGGTGGTAGGTATATAATAATAAATAATACAATTCTGGTCGGACGGACTGCCTGCCGTGTGCCGACACAGAGGTAGCCACAGCCGTGAACTACCGCACTGTACACTGGTTGATAAAGAGATAGTAGTATACTCGTAACAATTAGGATGACACTATGACGGTATAAAGAATGAAAAAAAAACCACGGTTAGGTGGTAGGTATATAATAATAAATAATACAATTCTGGTCGGACGGACTGCCTGCCGTGTGCCGACACAGAGGTAGCCACAGCCGTGAACTACCGCACTGTACACTGGTTGATAAAGAGATAGTAGTATACTCGTAACAATTAGGATGACACTATGACGGTATAAAGAATGAAAAAAAAACCACGGTTAGGTGGTAGGTATATAATAATAAATAATACAATTCTGGTCGGACGGACTGCCTGCCGTGTGCCGACACAGAGGTAGCCACAGCCGTGAACTACCGCACTGTACACTGGTTGATAAAGAGATAGTAGTATACTCGTAACAATTAGGATGACACTATGACGGTATAAAGAATGAAAAAAAAACCACGGTTAGGTGGTAGGTATATAATAATAAATAATACAATTCTGGTCGGACGGACTGCCTGCCGTGTGCCGACACAGAGGTAGCCACAGCCGTGAACTACCGCACTGTACACTGGTTGATAAAGAGATAGTAGTATACTCGTAACAATTAGGATGACACTATGACGGTATAAAGAATGAAAAAAAAACCACGGTTAGGTGGTAGGTATATAATAATAAATAATACAATTCTGGTCGGACGGACTGCCTGCCGTGTGCCGACACAGAGGTAGCCACAGCCGTGAACTACCGCACTGTACTGTGTCTGCTGCTAATATAGACTGGTTGATATTTAAAGAGATATTAGTAGTATACAACAATACTATACTGGTGGTCAGGCACTGGTCACCACTCCTGCAGCAAAAGTGTGCACTGTTAATTAATATAATTGTACTCCTGGCTCCTGCTAACAACCTGCAGTGCTCCCCAGTCTCCCCCACAATTAATTATAAGCTTTTAATTTATACATTGATGACTGTGCAGCACACTGGGCTGAGCTGAGTGCACACAGACTGAGTCACACTGTGTGACTGACTGTGCTGTGTATCGTTTTTTTTTTCAGGCAGAGAACGGATATAGCAGAGAGAAGTGAACGGATATATTATATTAAATAAAAGTTAACTAGCAACTGCACTGGTCACTGACTGTGGTAAACTAACTCTGTCTGCGACTCTGCACAATCTCTCTCTATCTAATCTATCTATCTCTATTCTAATGGAGAGGACGCCAGACACGTCCTCTCCCTATCAATCTCAATGCACGAGTGAAAATGGCGGCGACGCGCGGCTCCTTATATAGAATCCGAGTCTCGCGATAGAATCCGAGCCTCGCGAGAATCCGACAGCGTCATGATGACGTTCGGGCGCGCTCGGGTTAACCGAGCAAGGCGGGAAGATCCGAGTCGCTCGGACCCGTGGAAAAAAAAGTGAAGTTCGTGCGGGTTCGGATTCAAAGAAACCGAACCCGCTCATCTCTAGTCTACACTACAGAAAAGGGTAAAAAAAGAGAGGGGGGGCACTAAATTTAGGCGCAGTAAATATTATAGCAGCTATAGGGGACATAATTCAGTTAGTCCCTGCATTATATAGCGCTCTGGTGTGTGCTGGCATACTCTCTCTCTGTCTCCCCAAAGGGCTTTGTGGGGTCCTGCCCTCTATTAGAGTATTCCCGGTGTGTGTGCGGTGTGTCGGTACGGCTGTGTCGACATGTTTGATGAGGAAAATTATGTGGAGTCGGAGCAGATGCCCATATAAGTGATGTCACCCCCTGCGGGGCAGACACCTGAGTGGATGGTTTTATGGAAGGAATTGCGTGCAAGTGTCGACTCCTTACACAAAAAATTTGACGACATGCCAAATGCGGGACAGCCGGCTTCTCAGTTCGTGCCTGCCCAGGTGTCTCAAAGGCCATCAGGGGCTCTAAAACGCCCGCTACCTCAGATGGCAGACGCAGATGTCGACACGGATACTGATACCAGTGTCGACGACGATGAGTCAAATCTAATGTCCACTAGGGCCATTCGTTGCATGATTGAGGCAATGAAGGAGGTATTACACATTTCGGATATAAACCCAGGTACCACTAAAAAGGGTATTATGTTTGGGGAGAAAAAACTACCCGTAGTTTTTCCCCCATCTGAAGAATTAAATGAAGTGTGTGAAGAAGCGTGGGCTTTCCCCGATAAAAGATTGGTAATCCCTAAAAAATTACTAATGGCGTTCCCTTTCCCGCCAGAGGATAGGGCACGTTGGGAAACACCTCCTAGGGTGGATAAAGCACTCACACGTTTGTCTAAAAAGGTGGCACTTCCGTCTCCGGATACGGCCGCCCTAAAGGAGCCTGCGGATAGAAAGCAGGAGGCGATCCTGAAGTCTGTATATACACACTCAGGCATTATACTTAGACCAGCTATTGCGTCAGCATGGATGTGCAGTGCTGCCGCTGCATGGTCAGATTCCCTGTCAGAAAATATTGACACCCTAGACAGGGACACTATTCTCCTAACCATAGAGCATATAAAAGACTCAGTCTTATACATGAGAGATGCACAGAGGGAGATCTGCCGGCTGGCATCTAAAATAAGTGCATTGTCCATTTCTGCTAGGAGAGGCTTATGGACTCGGCAGTGGACAGGGGATGCAGATTCCAAAAGGCACATGGAAGTTTTGCCTTATAAGGGTGAGGAGTTATTCGGGGATGGTCTCTCAGACCTAGTTTCCACAGCGACAGCTGGGAAATCGGCATTTTTACCCCAGGTTTCCTCACAGCCTAAAAAAGCGCCGTTTTATCAAGTACAGTCCTTTCGGACCCAGAGAAACAGGCGAGGAAAAGGCGGGTCCTTTCTGTCCAGAGGCAGAGGTAGGGGAAAAAGGCTGCAACAAACAGCAGGTTCCCAGGAGCAAAAGTCCTCCCCCGCTTCTTCCAAGTCCGCCGCATGACGGTGGGGCTCCACAGGCGGAGCCAGGTACGGTGGGGGGCCGCCTCAAAAATTTCAGCGATCAGTGGGCTCGCTCACAGGTGGATCCCTGGATCTTGCAAGTAGTATCTCAGGGGTACAAACTGGAATTCGAGGCGTCTCCCCCCCGCCGTTTCCTCAAATCTGCCTTGCCAACGACTCCCTCAGGCAGGGAGGCTGTGCTAGAGGCAATTCACAAGCTGTATTTCCAGCAGGTGATAGTCAAGGTGCCCCTACTTCAACAAGGACGGGGTTACTATTCCACACTGTTTGTGGTACCGAAACCGGACGGTTCGGTGAGACCCATTTTAAATTTGAAATCCTTGAACACATACATAAAAAAGTTCAAGTTCAAGATGGAATCGCTCAGGGCGGTTATTGCAAGCCTGGACGAGGGGGATTACATGGTATCCCTGGACATCAAAGATGCTTACTTGCATGTCCCCATTTATCATCCTCACCAGGAGTACCTCAGATTTGCGGTACAAAATTGCCATTACCAATTCCAGACGCTGCCGTTTGGACTGTCCACGGCACCGAGGGTGTTTACCAAGGTAATGGCGGAAATGATGATACTCCTTCGAAAAAAGGGAGTTTTAATTATCCCGTACTTGGACGATCTCCTAATAAAGGCGAGATCCAGGGAGCAGTTGTTGGTAGGAGTAGCACTATCTCAGGAGGTGCTACACCAGCACGGTTGGATTCTGAATATTCCAAAGTCACAGCTGGTTCCGACGACACGTCTACTGTTCCTGGGAATGATTTTGGACACAGTCCAGAAAAAAGTGTTTCTCCCGGAGGAGAAAGCCGAGGAGCTGTCATCTCTAGTCAGAGACCTCCTGAAACCAAAACAGGTGTCGGTGCATCACTGCACGCGAGTCCTGGGAAAGATGGTGGCTTCTTACGAAGCAATTCCTTTCGGCAGGTTCCATGCCAGAATCTTTCAGTGGGACCTGTTGGACCAATGGTCCGGATCGCATCTTCAGATGCATCGGCTAATAACCCTGTCTCCAAGAACCAGGGTGTCTCTGCTGTGGTGGCTGCAGAGTGCTCATCTACTAGAGGGCCGCAGATTCGGCATACAGGACTGGGTCCTGGTGACCACGGATGCCAGCCTTCGAGGCTGGGGGGCAGTCACACAGGGAAGAAACTTCCAAGGACTATGGTCGAGTCAGGAGACTTCCTTGCACATAAATATTCTAGAACTAAGGGCCATTTACAATGCCCTAAGTCAGGCAAAACCCCTGCTTCAAAACCAGCCGGTACTGATCCAGTCAGACAACATCACGGCGGTCGCCCATGTAAACCGACAGGGCGGCACAAGAAGCAGGACGGCAATGGCAGAAGCCACAAGGATTCTCCGATGGGCGAAAAATCCCGTGCTAGCACTGTCAGCAGTGTTCATTCCGGGAGTGGACAACTGGGAAGCAGATTTCCTCAGCAGGCACGACCTCCACCCGGGAGAGTGGGGACTTCATCCAGAAGTCTTCACACTGATTGTAAATCGTTGGGAACGGCCACAGGTGGACATGATGGCGTCCCGCCTAAACAAAAAACTGGAGAGATATTGCGCCAGGTCAAGGGACCCTCAGGCGATAGCGGTGGACGCTCTAGTGACACCGTGGGTGTACCAGTCAGTTTATGTGTTCCCTCCTCTGCCTCTCATACCAAAGGTACTGAGAATAATAAGAAAACGAGGAGTAAGGACAATACTCGTGGTTCCGGATTGGCCAAGAAGAGCTTGGTACCCGGAACTTCAAGAGATGATCTCAGAGGACCCATGGCCTCTGCCGCTCAGACAGGACCTGCTGCAGCAGGGGCCCTGTCTGTTCCAAGACTTACCGCGGCTGCGTTTGACGGCATGGCGGTTGAACGCCGGATCCTGAAGGAAAAGGGCATTCCGGAGGATGTCATTCCTACGCTGATTAAAGCCAGGAAAGATGTAACGGTAAAACATTATCACCGCATATGGCGAAAATATGTTGCTTGGTGTGAGGCCAATAAGGCCCCAACAGAGGAATTTCAGCTGGGTCGATTTCTGCACTTCCTACAGGCAGGAGTGACTATGGGCCTAAAATTAGGCTCCATTAAGGTACAGATATCGGCTCTGTCGATTTTTTTCCAAAAAGAACTAGCTTCGCTACCTGAAGTTCAGACATTTGTAAAAGGAGTGCTGCATATTCAGCCCCCCTTTGTGCCTCCAGTGGCACCCTGGGATCTCAACGTGGTGTTGAATTTCCTAAAATCACATTGGTTTGAGCCACTAAAGACCGTGGATCTAAAATATCTCACGTGGAAAGTGGTCATGTTGTTGGCCTTGGCTTCGGCCAGGCGTGTATCAGAATTGGCGGCTTTGTCATTTAAAAGTCCTTATCTGATTTTCCATATGGATAGGGCAGAATTGAGGACTCGTCCCCAGTTTCTCCCTAAGGTGGTATCTGCTTTTCACTTGAACCAACCTATTGTAGTGCCTGCGGCTACTAGCGACTTGGAGGATTCCAAGTTACTGGACGTAGTCAGGGCCTTGAAAATTTATGTTTCCAGGACGGCTGGAGTCAGGAAAACTGACTCGCTATTTATCCTGTATGCACCCAACAAACTGGGTGCTCCTGCTTCTAAGCAGACTATTGCTCGCTGGATTTGTAGCACAATTCAGCTGGCGCATTCTGCGGCTGGACTGCCGCATCCTAAATCAGTAAAAGCCCATTCTACAAGGAAGGTGGGCTCATCTTGGGCGGCTGCCCGAGGGGTCTCGGCTTTACAACTTTGCCGAGCTGCTACTTGGTCAGGGGCAAACACGTTTGCAAAATTCTACAAATTTGATACCCTGGCTGAGGAGGACCTTGAGTTCTCTCATTCGGTGCTGCAGAGTCATCCGCACTCTCCCGCCCATTTGGGAGCTTTGGTATAATCCCCATGGTCCTTACGGAGTTCCCAGCATCCACTAGGACATCAGAGAAAATAAGAATTTACTCACCGGTAATTCTATTTCTCGTAGTCCGTAGTGGATGCTGGGCGCCCGTCCCAAGTGCGGATTGTCTGCAATACTTGTACATAGTTGTTGTTCACAAAAGGGTTATTGTTATGAGCCATCTGTTGAGAGGCTCAGTTAAATTTCATACTGTTAACTGGTTATGGTATCACGAGTTATACGGTGTGATTGGTGTGGCTGGTATGAGTCTTACCCGGGATTCAAAATCCTTCCTTATTGTGTCAGCTCTTCCGGGCACAGTATCCTAACTGAGGCTTGGAGGAGGGTCATAGTGGGAGGAGCCAGTGCACACCAGGTAGTCTAAAAGCTTTCTTTTAGTTGTGCCCATACACCTGCGGAGCCGCTATTCCCCCCCCCCCCCATGGTCCTTACGGAGTTCCCAGCATCCACTACGGACTACGAGAAATAGAATTACCGGTGAGTAAATTCTTATTTTACATATTGGAGCTGATTGGCTGGTGCCTTTATCACCTTGCACATATCACTGGTTTATCACTTCCTTATGCCTTCTACAGGTTAATACATCTGCCCCTAAAACGTTTATCACTATTTTGATAGATAAGTCCCTTATTGTTTTAAAAAGTTTATGCACAAGGAGAAAAGTATGACTCTTGTTTGGGCGCACTCTTGTTTAATTATCTAAGTGTTGGTTGATAAATTAAGTGCCTAAAGGTTAATAGTATAGTCTTTTGATTCTGCTCTCTAAAATACGTGAAAACTCAACAAGACAAATTAGACAGAAATAGCCATTGATATGCCAGATGGGAGATGTGTCTCCCAAAAAATTGTAAAATGTTCAGATCTTAATTATGCCTGGATAATTGCATATCGGAAAGTAGCTACATACTATGCTGCCTCCGTCTGCCAAAGATCTGTACAAACTGAGTTTGTATTAATGCAGCCCTAAATTGGGTTAAGTACGTGAGTGGAAGAGCCCACACACTACTAAACAATTCTAATGGTTTGCCACTGTTATGGATAGGTAAATTGTGACGAATAAGGTTCAGGAGGTAGTAGGATTAAGTATAAGTGGTGATACTGCTGTTGGTGTTGTTTCTATAGGGAAGGGAGTCTTCCTACTTCACCGGGTATTCCCTAGCAGTCGCCTGTCTAGGTACTGACCCAGCCCACCTCCGTTTAGCTTCCAAGATCGGACGAGATTGGGCGTGAGCGTAGGGGTATGGTCGTAGAAAGAACTGACCCTATACCACCAATGAGAGTGCACCGAAACGGAAGGATTGGTTCCTCCTCAGGAAAAAGAATGCAAGGACTTTGTTGAGAAGGAGAATGACCACAGTCGGGTAAGTGTGAATTTGCTATCCACGTTAGACTGAAGAGACGGGTCCCTTGAGGGGACACGCTCGCCAGAATCGTGGATGAGAGTTCACAGAAGAAAGAAAAGCAAGAAGATATTTGAGGGTAGAGGAGATGTTGAAAGAAGCAATTGAATTAAATACAGTAGGTCCCTTTCGGTCACCTGGGTTGTTTGAATACTGATGGATCCAAGTAATTGTGACGGATAATCAAGCAGGTACCAAAATGACGAGAAAATATTTTATAATAATAACCATGAAGATAATAATAAATTCTTATAATTGGTACCAATTCACTAAGTAGGTACGGCGTTACTTGTGCATAGCAGACCCTAGTAGTATTTTACAACCAACGAACTAGTATGATATACCACATAACCTTAGAAATCACTAGTAACAGTGGCAAAGAATTTTACCATCAACAACAATTGTTGCTTATTTGATATGAAATAATGTGTGAGACCGATGGATTGTCACCTCTGAAGTAGTTCCCTGGGTGACATGCCCTCAGAGGGACAAAAACATCATACACACAGTTTGAAACTGCCTAGGGCAGATTCACTGCGGGATCGCACAACACCTGTCCCTGTTACATTGAATACAAAGAGAAAATATCCCTTGATGTCATAAGCAGAACACCTGTCCCTGTTACATTGAATATAAAGAAATAATATTTCTTGATGTGTGTAAACAAAGAATTAGGCGAATATGTTGTACTCATACACTGGGAACATCAGTAATGTGAATAACAGGATTATTTGCTGAAAACCTCAATATTTAGCTGAAGCGTAAAGGCTTAATCAAATAAAGCAGATTAAGGTTTAGGTGTCACCTCTTCAACCAGTGGGCAGGCAGGGTGCCCGTAGGGAATGCGGGGCCACAAATTGTCCGCCCTTATCACAAATCTGTATCACAATGTACCCATATAGGGAGTATACACATATGCAATGCAGCCCAGCTGGAGGTACCAGCAATATTGGTGACAGAGATTGTTTCAGAGGCACAAGAAATATTCAGCTAAAGCATAAATACTTAATGAGAAAGGCAATAAATATCACCCATTCAAAATGTCAGACAGGCATCAGTAAGGCATTAAATATCATCCATTCAAATGTCGGACAGGCAAGGTGCCCACGAGGAAAGTAGGCAGGTGGGGTGCCCGCAGAGAATGCGGGGCCACAAATTGCCCACCCTTATCACAAGTCTGTATCACAATATACCCACATAGGGAGTACACACATGAAATACAGCTCAGCTGGAAATACCAGCAATTTAGGTGACAGAGATTGTTTCAGAGGCGCAAAAAGTATTCAGATAAAGCAAAAATACTTAATGAGAAAGGCAATAAATATCACCCATTCAAAAATGTCAGACAGGCATCAGTAAGGCATTAAATATCACCCATTCAGATGTCGGACAGGCAAGGTGCCCACAAGGAAAACGCGTTTCACCCGGTCACGGGCTTGTTCACTTCCATTCAGAGCAGACTGTTTTAAAAAGTTGTCAGCGCTTTTTTCCACAAAGCACAGGCAGAAGAATCTTTGTAAGAAGAAATTTAAATACTGATTCTAATTTGCGAAGCCATCTAGTGTTTGGTCACCATCTTAAAGAAGGCAGACGGTCGTACAAAGGAGGTAATTCAGAGTTGATCGTAGCTGCAAATTTGTTAGCAGTTGGGCAAAACCATGGGGTGTAATTCCAAGTTGATCGCAGCAGGAAATTTTTTAGCAGTTGGGCAAAACCATGTGCACTGCAGGGGAGGCAGATATAACATGTGCAGAGAGAGTTAGATTTGGGTGGGTTATTTTGTTTCTGTGCAGGGTAAGTATTGTCTGCTTTATTTTTACATTGCAATTTAGATTTCAGTTTGAATACACCCCACCCAAATCTAACTCTCTCTGCACATGTTATATCTGTCCTCACTGCAGTGCAATGGTTTTGTCCAACTGCTAACAAATTTGCTGTTGCGATCAACTCAGAATTAGGCCCCATGTCCACTGCAGGGGAGGCAGATATAACATGTGCAGAGAGAGTTAGATTTGGGTGGGTTATTTTGTTTCTGTGCAGGGTAAATACTGGCTGCTTTATCTTTACACTGCAATTTAGATTGCAGATTGAACACACCCCACCCAAATCTAACTCTCTCTGCACATGTTATATCTGCCCCCCTTGCAGTGCACATGGTTTTGCCCAACTGCTAACAAATTTGCTGCTGCGATCAACTCTGAATTACCCCCCAAAGTTCTGACACAGAATTTTAAACCTTGGCAAGAATAGCTGTTTCCTCATCACAAAAGTTAACTAAATGTCATTCAAACTGTGACTCAGGACTGGTACAAAGCAAGGGCGTAGCTACCATAGGTGCAGGCAGTGCAGCTGCTATGGGACCCAGAGCTGAGAGGGGCCCACCTTCCCTGTCACAGTTACATGTGTTATATACATTTTTCGCCATTGGGTGGTACGTCGGGGTCCTTTCAAACTTTTTCCTTGGGGCCTGCAATATATCTAGCTATACCCCTGGACCTGTAGTGTGGTATAAAATGAACTGGAGGGCATGTTAATGTTATATAATATGAACCGGGGCACTGTAATGAGGCACACTATGAACAGGGAGCACTATGTATCATAATGTGAATTGGGGGTACTGTGCGGCATGATGTGTACTGGCAGCTCTGAAATGTGACATACTGTAGGGTGAAATTAAGCACTACTGTGATTTATAAAATAAACTGGGGCACTACTATGGGGCATAACATTAAATAAGGCTCTATTATGGTTCAGGAATGAACTAGGGCACTATTATAGGGCATAAAATGAACAACTGCTGCAGAGAAGTGTCTCTCTAGAAGCATTAGGACAGGGGCCCCTTCAAAATGTTGCTATGGGGCCCATAAAGTTCTGGCTACGCCCCTGATACGAAGTGATTTCAGTTTACACAAGCCACATTATTTTCCTGCTTGGTTCAGAGAGCAGAAAAACATAGTTTTACCAGTAGTTCTCTTTTGGGATTCCATAACCCATGGGCAAGAACCATAGGCGTGGAATGGAGTGTGTGTGTAGGAGGGAGTACTCAGAATTAGGCCCAATGTGTTTGTGTATATAGATAGGGTAGTTCATGGTACACTATTGCAATATTAAATAAGTCTTACCAGATACAATTAATTATCAGTTGTAGATAATGATATATAATATGTGTGTGTATATATCTCCAATAGGGGTGTCCCGCACTCGCTTCAAGAGTCCATCTACGGGGTGCACTATACAGATTATCCCCAAATGGGCGATTCCGATACATATAGAGTCAAACAAATAGGCACTCTCCAAAGTCCTTTTAAATGTGTATCAAGGTATTCTTTAATGTATTATAATCACAAGATTAAAAATGCAAAGCTTCATATCATGTGTATGAGGACAGAACAGCAACGTTTCGGTCCCTCAAGACCTTTGTCAAGCATGTCACCAGGTTAAGCCACCAACATACTTGAATAGCAGAGTCATTACAGCGGAAGTCACATACCTATTCACTGGATGCCTTTTTAAATGCCCACCGCAAGTGAGAGCAGTGGGGTGTCCGGCGTGCGTTCCACTGCTGCCGGATCTCCGGCATCCGTTCCACCGCCGCCAGATCTCCGGCATGCGTTCCACCGCCGCCAGTGTAAACCAGGAAGTGCACATTACTTCCGGCTCAGTGATCAATGATCATACCAAAAGCGGTTCAACAGGCGCTGGATAACGCGCTTATTCACAAAAACTGTTTAGACAAATTCAGCAGGCGCACATGTAAAAAATACATCAGTGGTGTCAATAACACCCTATACACCATTTGTATACCAATTGTAACACACACTGAAGCACTAGATGGGCCAGGAGCTCCTGTGAGGCACAAATAGTTACTGAATAAGGGCCCAGTATGGAGTCTCATGGTGGCTTACAGCAGGAAGCTGTCTGGCTTACCAGACTGAGGCATGCTGGTGGCACAGAGGTTAGCATTGCTTCCTCCAACATTCCTACTTGTAGTATGAAATCTGTAGAGTGGTAAGCTCCACTAGGGCAGGGGCTGAATAACAAAAAATTCACTGCACAGTACTGCTTAGTACTGTACCCAACCGAACTCAGCTTCTCGATCCAGGGCTGCTGTGGGGGCTCACAAGGGGCTACTAAAACATCTAAGGGGCTGCTTTATTTAAATAATAAAAAGTGAATAAAGTAAACAAGACACACAGGTATGCTCACATGCGTGTAACTGGGAGCTGTGAAAAACGAAAATAAGGCATTTGCCACAAAATATGTAAATAGAAATGCAATAAAAACAAATGGAAAAAAAGAAACCCACAAGATTTTCACAAAATAAATCTCCAGACTCCGTGGAGGGGAAAATATACAATCTTGATCATGTGGTATAAACCAGTTTATTTGCATCCCAGCCAGGGGCATCTTAAGAGAGGAGGGGGCCCGTGTGCACACTCCGGGTGGGCCCCCTCCTCACCACGGCGCCGTAGGCTCCGGCAATATGCTGGAGTCTACTGCGCATGCGCAGGTCTCCCAAAACATGGTGCACGCCATGTTTTGGAGACAGAAATTGAACTGCGCATGCGCGGCTGACATTTTTGATGTGTTCTTTGGCCGCGACGGCTGCCGCTGCAGCGCCCGGCGGTGGACTTCGGACAGGTGAGTATGAAATATGGGTGCAATGTGTGCGGTCTGGGCCCCCCCTGGACCCAGGGGCCCGTGTGCACCCCACACATTGCGCCAATGATAGAAACTCCAGTGATCCCAGCATTAAATCCGAGATTATGGTAATTCCTGAAAATAGAGATGGGGGTACAAACTCAGAGGATTTGGCCCCTAGTTTTTTAGTTTGACCAGTAATATGGTAATTATACATTTGCTTGGCTAAAGTCCTTTCTGTTCCACACCGATATAGGAGTGGAGGTGAAAGCCTGTGTGTTGTTCCTGATTGTGTGTGCCTCTCTAACTTTGAATCACCTTCTTGACACTGTACTCTTCCTTTTGCCTCTTCTCAAAATGTGAAAAGTCATCAAATATGGAGGTGGTATGTTTGTAGCTAGCTATGATTCAGAGAACTTGGCAAGCTTTTTCCAGGGGGACAACCTGTCGCTGAAATGATGGGTTTATTAAACTGTGCATGTCCTGCTAGAACAAAATAAGGGTGAGTGGGAGGGCCCAAGGACAATTCTGTCTTGCACCTCTTTTTTCTTCTTTGCATTATGTGCTCTTTGGGGCCTAGTTTTTAAAACTGCCATCCTGTCTGCCACTGCAGTGCCATTCCTAGATGGGCCAGGTGTTTGTGCTGCCCACTTGTGTCACTTAGTTAGCTTACTCATCCAGCTCCCTTGGTGCAACCTTTTGGCCTAAAAACAATATTGTGAGGTGTTCAGAATAGACTTGAAATGAGTGGAAATAAATGTTATTGAGGTTAATATTACTGTAGGAACAAAAAATAAATAAATCTGTGATTTTAGCTGGTTTTTTTTTTTTTTTTTTAAAATACAGATCTAAAACCAAAACTCGAAAGGGTGGTTTTGACAAAACTAATCCAGATCCAAAACACAAAACCTGAAAAGTGTCCGGTGCACATCTCTACTCTGGATTGGCTGCCCCAAAGAGGGAGAAGTTTCCTCCATCTGAGACTGCCAGTCCTTTGTGAGATAAACAGGAAGAGCTTTCGGTCAGAAGCCACTGCAGATCCAACCCTGTCTCCTGCTCCATGCCTGATCATACTCACTGAAGGTTAGAGCCAGGAGTTGTAGCCATGACCATGTGCTGGGGGAGGAGCCAAGACCCTGAAGTCCTAGGTAAAATCCGCCACTACTTCTGTACTATTTGCTCATCACCAGGATGGCTCATATCGGAGTTACCCACTATTCCAGCAAGATACATGTGATAAATGGCAAACTAAAATCATTCCATACTGCCTAGTACCTACGTTGTGAGGAGACCAAGGGTTTACTAAGCCTTAGATGGAGATAAAGTGGACAGAGATAAAGTACCAGCCAACCAGCTTCTGTCATTTTTCAGACCCAGCCTGTGACATGGTAGTTAGGAGCTGATTGGCTGGTACTTTATCTCCGTGCACTTTATCTCCATCTAAGGCTTAGTAAATAGACCCCCAAGACTAGTCTTTTCCACACGGATTGATTATAGGTTCCTTACCTTTGAAGAAGTCAAAGACACACATCTTTCTAAAGTCAGGTTCATGTTAGTCATAACTTATACCAAGCCAGAAGACCAAGAATATTGTGTCAGTCTTTTTCTGTTATATTCTTCTATGCATTAAAGTTAGGACAGTTGTGTTTTACATCCTCCTGAAATCCAATAGGTCCCTGAAGTGGATACTGGGGTCTTGTACTTTAGTACCGTGGGGTATAGATCAGGTCCACTGGAGCCTGGCACTTTAAAACCTTTAGTGTGTGTGTATGTGTGTGCTGGCTCCACCCCTCTATGCCCCTCCTACCAGATTCAGTTTAGAAAAATGTGCCCAAGGAGCTGGGTGCATTTCTATAGAGCGCCAAAGATTTTCCCTTATTTTTTATTTTAGTCTATTATTTTCAGGTAGCTCTGGTTGGCAACCAGGCTACCTGCTTCGTGGGACTTAGAGGGGGGACCGAACTAACTTCTTGAGAGTTAATGGTTCGTAATCCCAGCTGACAGGACACTGAGCTCCTGAGGTACTGATCACACATTGTTAGTATGTGTGCCCATGCCAGCAGCTAGCCGCCACCCTCTAACATATGCCGAAGTTACAAGGTGCTGTGAGTGTTATGCCGGGGTCCCGGTTAGCGGGTCCCCAGTGCAGTTTTGTCGGCAAGTCATACGGCGGTCACAGGCCCGGAACTGCAGTGCCCACCACAGACAAACTGGCTCAGGGCTGTTGCCCAGCAGTGCTCACTGTCTCAAGGCTTTGTGTTTACTGTACAATGCATATTCTACTACGTGGCCAGTATAATCTATGGTAGGGACCGTGCGCCATTACAAGGGAAGCGGGATCAGCAGTGGGAAAGCGCCATTTCCAGCTGCCGTGGATCTTTAAGGCGCATGCACGCTGCTCCTCCAGGACCCACACTGCTACAGACTGTAAAACTGGTACCAAAGGGTCATAGAAAGGGAGGAGCTGTAGCACCGCTGCACTGATATCAGATCATACACATATTTCTACACACTTTGCTGCTGTATTCTGTGCGCTGGTGTCCGCTCCTCAGTGTCACTCCATGGGCTCTCTAGGGTCTGTGTGGAGGTGTTGGTCAGTGAGTTGCGCTGTATTACTATTGTTTAAGATGTCTGTTGACATGGTTATGTGTGCTGCTTGTAACTCTACCCCGTCCTCAGCGGGTCACTCATGTGTGAGCAATGTTCCTTATCTCCACAGGGACCCAGCTCACAGGCACCTGACTGGCTAGATAGCTTTAAAAGCATGATTCAGAATGTAAATTCAGAATTAGCTGCAGCTAAAAGAGAAAGACAGGTGTTAAAACACTCTATTGATTGTGTGGCTGAAGCAGCAGATACCAAGAAGGCTTCTCAGCCCCCTCTAGTGGTTTGACATACATGTTCACTACCACAGGTGGACCAGTCTGATTCTGATCAGCCTGATGTGGATGATGATGATATGGATGAGGACAGTTCTCTGTCACCTGGGGTGGAGGCTCTCATTTTTGCTGTACGAGAGGTCCTTCACATACCGGATCAGGAGGAAGAACCAGCGGAGGAGTTATACTTTAATGTTAGAACCAGGATCTCAGTAACTGTTCCTGTGTCTTAGGAATTAAACTCCCTGGCCAGGGAGGCTTGGTTGAACCCTGATAAAAAATGTGAAATTCCTAGCTGAGGACAGGAAGGTATGGAAAAAAAAACCCGTCAGTTGATATGTCGGTATCCAGACTAAGAAATTGGTACTGCCAGTACCAGGGGCTATATCCCTGAAAGAGCCAGCTGACCGTAAAATTGAGACCACGCTCAAAGCAGTTTATACGGCAGCAGGCGCAGCACAATGCCCCACAATAGTTTGTGGGCGGATTTCCAGGGCGGTAGTCAAGTGGTCTGATACTGTTATTGATGGTTTAGACTCTCTGCCCCGGGATGAGGTCATTACTCTGCTCCAACATATACAGGATGCTGCAAATTTTATGAGCGAGGCTATTAAAGAGTTGTGTAAGGTAAATGGCTGCATGACTGCTATGGCTGTTTCGGCTTGCAGAGCTCTGTGGTTACCCGATTCCAAAAAGAGTATAGAAAATCTTCCCTTTACAGGTGATGCCTTGTTTGGAGACAAATTAAATAACTGGATCTCCCAGGCAACGGCAGGTAAGTCTACCTATCTGCCGTCAGCTGCAGCACCTGCTAGACGTTCTTACACCGGAACCTCCTTGCAGTCCTTTCATGTGGCGAGGTTCAGAGGCAGGGTCCTAGAGATCTCCACCACACACAGAGGATCTCGTGGTAAGTCCCGTAAACCTGCAACTGCTGTCTCCCTGGACCAAACCCCCGCCGCTAAGCCTTCCACGTGACGGTTGACCTCAGCAGCAAGGCGACTTTCAGGTAGGTGCTTGCCTTCAACATTTTGCCCACGTGTGGGTGAAATCCTGCCGGGATCCTTGGGTGAGGGACCTCCTTTCCCAAGGATACCGGCTGGAATTTCAAGCACTCCCTCCTCACAGATTTTTCAAGTCGGGCTTTCCAGCTTTACCCGCAGCAAAAGAGGCTATTCAAAAACTTTTTCAGATTGGGGTGGTGGTACCAGTACCTTCTCCGTTATGCAACCGGGGGTTTTACTCCAGTCTTTTTGTTGTTCCCAAACCAGAAGGTTCGGTGTGCTCCATCTTGAACCTGAAGTCTCTAAACCTGTATCTGCGGGTGTTCAAATTCAAGATGAAATCCCTGCGGGCAGTGGTGTCCGCTCTGGAGGAGGTGAAATTCCTGGTGTCTCTGGATGTCAAGGATGCTTACCTATACATTCCCATGTGACCCCCTCATCAGGCTTACCTCAGATTCGCCATATTGGACGACCATTTCCAGTTTCAAGCCTTACCCTTTGGATTATCCACAGCGCTGAGGGTCTTCACCAAAGTCATGGTGGAGATGATGCTGCAACTGTGCATGTTGGGAGTGAACATAGTCCCCTACTTGGACGATCTCCTCATAAAGGTTGTATCCAAGGAGCATCTGCTGCACAGCATCGATCTGACGACTCACCTGCTTATGGATCATGGGTGGATCCTAAATTTTCAGAAATCTCACCTGGAACCGACCCAACGTCTTCAGTTCATGGGAATGATTCTGGATACAGTGTCTCAAAGGGTGTTTCCCCAATGGACAAGGCCTTGACTACCCAGGCTATGGTTCGCTCGGTGCTCAGTCCTTGCAAGGTCTCCATACATCTTTGCATCCGATTACTGATTTCTCACCTTCACATGCATCAAGAAATGACCTTATCTCCGAAAGCCTGGATTCCTCTATTATTATGGCTACTGGTTCCTCACCTGGTAGAGGGCAGGAGTTTCAATATCCACTTGTGGATTCTACTGACAATGGATGCCAGCCTCCGAGGTTGGGGGGCTGTGACCCAAAGAGCCCAGTTCCAGGGGATATGGTCACAACAGGAATCTGTTCTGCCGATAAACATCATAGAACTCAGGGCAATTTACAATGCTCTTCTGCAGGCTTCTCATCTCCTGAAGGACCAGGCGATCCAGGTTTAGTTGGACAACGCCACGGCGGTGGCGTACATAAACCGACAAGGGGGAACAAGAAGCAGAGCGGCGATGCGAGAGGTGTCAAAAATCCTCCTCTGGGCGGAGGCCAATGCAAGGGCCATCTCATCCATATTCATTCCAGGAGTGGACAACTGGGAAGCAGACTTCCTCAGCAGGCACAACCTCCATCTGGGGGAATGGGGCCTACATCCCCAGGTGTTTCAACAGTTAATTCACCGGTGGGGCTGTCCACAGATAGATCTGATGGCTTCTCGACTCAACAAGAAGCTATGCCATTACTGTTCCAGAACGAGGGATTCTCAGGCTGTTGCAGTGGGCGCGCCGTGGATGTACCAGTTTGTATACCTGTTCCCTCCTCTACCGCTAATCCCAAGGGTTCTCAAAAGACTAAGAAGGGAAAGCGTTCAGGCAATTCTAATTGCCCCGGATTGGCCTCGACGGGCGTGGTACTCGGACCTCCTAACCATGGCTCTGGAGGATCCCTGGCCACTACCGCTCCGAGAAGATCTTCTTCAAAAAGGTCCGTTCGTCTATCCAGACTTACAGCAGCTACGTTTGACGACTTGGAAGTTGAGAGGGAAATTCTAGCTAGGAAAGGTCTTCCCTCCAGTGTCATTTCCACCATGGCCCAGGCCAGGAAGATGTTTACGTCGAAACATTACCATTGTATCTGGAAAAAGTATGTTTCTTGGTGTGAGGGTAGGAAGGTTTCTCCCGTGGAATTTAGAATTGGTCATTTTCTACTCTTCCTGCAAGCGGGTGTGGATATGGGCCTACGTTTAGGCTCCATCAAAGTTCAGATTTCTGCTCTCTTTATTTTATTCCAGAAACAACTTGCCATGTTGCCTGAAGTACAAACTTTTCTGAAGGGAGTTGTTCATTTGCAACTGCTTTTGCACCTCCCATGGCTCCGTGGGACCTTAATGTGGTTCTGTCCTTTCTGCAATCAGACTGGTTTGAACCCTTATGTAGGGTGGAGTTAAAACTTCTCACCTGGAAGATGGTGATGTTATTGGCATTGGCGTCTGCCAGACGTGTGTCTGAATTGGGGGCCTTATCCTATAAGAGCCCTTATTTGATAGTTCATGAAGACAGAGCGGAACTTATGACCGTCCTCAGTTCTTGCCAAAAGTGGTGTCAGCCTTTCATGTGAATCAACCTATTGTGGTTCCAGTGTTGTCTGACGCTTCCGTTGGTCCTGAGTCTTTGGATGTGGTCAGGGCCCTGAAGATTTATGTCAAAAGGACGGACCGTCATCGGAAATCTGACTCGCTGTTTGTCCTTCATGATGCTTCCAAGGTTGTTCGGTAGGCTTCTAAGCATACTATTACTCACTGGCTCTGGTTGACCATTCAATAGGCATATACTTCGGTGGCTTTGCCCTTGCCGATGTCTGTTCAGGCTCACTCAACGAGGATGGTGGGTTTTTCCTGGGCGGCTGCCCGGGGAGTATCAAACCCTACATTTGGGCCGAGCTGCTACTTGGTCTTGTTCGAACTCGTTTGTTAAATTCTATAGGTTCGATACCTTGGCCAAGGATGACCTTCAGTTTGGTCAGGCGGTTTTACAGGGGTCTCAGCACTCTCTCACCCATTTGGGAGCTTTGGGACTTCCCCATGGTGCTAAAATACAAGACCCCAGTATCCACTAGGACATAAGAGAAAATAGGAATTTGATACCTACCGGTAATTCCTTTTCTCCTAGTCTGTAGTGCAGGAATGGGGAACCTTCGGCCCTCCAGCTGTTGTTGAACTATACATCCCAACATGCCCTGCAACAGTTTTAGTATGGGCAAATAGCAAAACTGAAGCAAGGCATGTTGGTATGTGTAGTTCAACAACAGCTGGAGGGCTCAAAGGTTTTCCACCCCTGCCGTAGTGGATACTGGGCGCCCGCCTCAGTGCTTTGTTCCTGCTTACCTGTGTAAGTATTTGGTTGAACCGGCATTGCGGTCCAGTTACATTGTTGGGATAGCTGTGCTATCCTGGTTAGGTTGGGATTGTTATCCTCTGTTCTGGTTAGCGCCCTCCTTTCATTTATGGTTGTGTGTTGGCTTGTTGCCTCACCGCTGTTGTATTGTTTCTTCTCTCATGTTATATCAGTCTCCTCAGGCACAGTTTTCCTAGAATGAGTCTGGTAGGAGGGGCATAGAGGGGAGGGGCCAGCACACACATACACACAAAAGGTTTTAAAGTGCCATGCTCCAGTGGACCCGATCTATACCCCATGGTACTAAGACCCCAGTATGCACTACGGATTAGGAGAAAAGGAATTACCGGTAGGTATCAAATTCCTATTTTCCTTTCCATGCATAGCTAGTAATAAATGATCAGTCTGGTAACTCTACTTACCATTTGTAAGACTTCTTATGTAGTTACTGTATGTAATCTACCTAGCTGAGTTTGCATTACCCACTGCAGCAGTTCCAGATTTCAGAGGGGGTGGTGATTCTATTGAGTGTTGTTCTTTTTTATTTGCAAAAACCATTTTCCTGAACTGTGTAGGAGTTGTGCTAAGGTTTAATTGAGCTTGTTTGATTTTTGTTTTGTTTTGTGATATTTTCCTAAACTACTTTCATGTCAATTGTCTAAATGTATCAATCTAATATATTGTTACTTGTAATTATTTTACAGACATGCCACCACCTTGACCATTCCAAAACATCTAATTGATGGTAACATTTAATTATTCGATAGACTAAGCATTAATTTTGAGTTAAATTCAAAAGTAATTATATAAAAAAACAAGGTGCTTTAACATAATTACAGCACAGAAGTAGCAAGAGTCTTTGCTAACTACAAAAGGTATTTCTCCTACTGTGAAATTAGCAGTTTAACAAGTCAAATGAAATAAATGATGTTTCTGCACATTTATACATGTCTAAAACAAGGTGTTCTGCACATGCAAAAACAATGCGATAAACCACTCCTCTGCCTGACGGAACAGAACTTGTAGGTGTTAAGTGCTGTCTAACCGGCGTTATACATAACCATTGTGTCCTGAGATAACTCGTCTTAAGGATGTGTGCAGCTTTTGATTAATGCATTATATTACTGATTGTTCCCAATGTGTCTTTTCTACATTAATAAAGGTGTTTTTATTTTTGTGTTGAGGCTGACAATGATTAGTAGGTGGAAAAGAACCAAATCAGTTGCAGAAGGGCTATTCTTTAACCTGTGCCACAACTCAGCATCAGTCATTTTTGGAGCATGTGACAGGACTCGTAGTAATTAAATTAGCATGTTTGGTGCAGATAGTATTGCCAGATACTGTTTTGGCAATTTGATATTAGAGTCAAGATTTCTGCAAGTGTCTGGTATTGTCTCTACCCAGGGGGTCATATAGGCATGAGGTAATATAAGTGCTCAGATTTTGAGGGTTAGATATTATCAGTTTAACTGTTGTTACTAAGGGCTGGAGGTTTCTTGGAATTGAAAAGTGGTATATTAGATGGGACCCTAAAAGGGAAATGTGTTAGCCGCCTCTTTACACTCAGATGTTCCTTATCAATAATTTTGTACATGGTGGTTTTTATACTGAATAATCTCTGTTATTCTTTTCTTTTGCTTGCATCCTTGTCTTTCTCTGCCATCTTTGTTGTCAGTCTTTCCTTTTCTGTTCTTTCTCTGGCACACCTCTTCTATTTTTTTTCTCTTATCATCTCATTCTTTATTTTTCCCTGTGGTTTTCACACTTTTTGTACTTTTTCTCTGTTTCTTCCGTAGTTTGTTTCTTT
This sequence comes from Pseudophryne corroboree, assembly GCF_028390025.1. Taxonomy (NCBI): domain Eukaryota; kingdom Metazoa; phylum Chordata; class Amphibia; order Anura; family Myobatrachidae; genus Pseudophryne; species Pseudophryne corroboree. Next base: position 184,931,943 of record NC_086447.1, read on the forward strand.
TTCACCTTCTCGGTTTGTCTTGCCGCTGTGATGCTCCTTCCTATGTGGGCTGTCCATCCACCATGATGGCCGAGGTTGCCTGCCTGCTTGTAACTTCAGTGGCTTACTTACAGCACAACAGGCATGTTATTATTGTTTCAATCTCTCCTGTTAAGTCCCGTGGAGTGTATGCAACTTCAGAAATGTTTTTCACAGTGCTTAGCCACACTGCCCCAACTGGCTCCTATCTATGGTGACCAGTGGGATGTTCATGGTCCCCTGGTCTCTTCTATGTGGGGTTGGTTGCTATGGTGAGTAGAGCCCTCGCCAATATGGCAGGAACCTGATAGCTGTTTGCTAGCAATACAAGGGGTTTGCAATAAGTTTCCAGAAGCACAAAAAGTATTATATTTACAAAGTGAACATTAAATTTTTTCAAAGTATTCACCAGAGGAGTCTCTGCAAAGTTGCATGCGCTCAAACTACTTGGTGAAGCAGCTGTACCAGTCCGAAGCAGATATGTCTTCTACATGCTGCAGCTTCCGGTGACTCAAAACGAATCACACGCATATTGCGCTTGATTTGTGGGGACACAAAGAAGTCACAGAAGGCTAGGTCTGGACTGTATGGTGGAAGACCAAGCTCCTGGATGCATTCATGGGTCAGAAAAACCACCACTTTCCTAGACTTGTGGGCAGGTGCATTGTCATGCTGGAGAATGGCACCATGAGTACAAGTTCTTGGGCGGCACATGGAAATGGCTTCCAGCACTTGTGGCAGGCATTGGTTGGCATATGCTAGTTACATGACCAATCTTTGTCACAAAAATAGCCACTATCTGCTTGACCACACTGTGCTCATGTAGGAACTTCTGTGGCAGCGCACCTCCACCTGGGGCCCACTGGACTAGGATTGGTCATTGAAGGGGTCACTATAGATGTTCAACATCTATGGTGCGGTTGGTGCTTTATATTGATAACCTGAAACCATCAATGACAAACCATCAATCTACATATCAACTGTGGGTAACAGATCTATAAGGAAAAGGGTTGGGACAGAATAGGGGTGAGGCTACCTTGTGGGCCTGTCGGAGAAGTGTCAGGACTGAGTGGCAGTCTATAAGCTTTTTGCCCCTGCATCAAAAATATAAACATTGCTTTGTTCTTCTTTAATCTTGGGAGGACCATCCAATGAGCCCTCTGGCCAATCTGACCCTGCTCTTTTTGAAACCAAGATTAAAACATTTAAGGTTTATTGATAGTTTTCCACAAGTTTGACATTTTATCATGGCCTTCATAGTCTCTAGTTAGTTTACAGGATGTTGTGAAAATTCACTTAGAGTGATAGGCATATTTTGATGCACTGACAAATCTGATCATCACTTTTTCCACAGCTCACTTTTTTGTCACACATAGAAATACAGGGGGTCATTCTGACCCGATCGCACGCTGCAGTTTATCGCAGTGGTGCGACTGGGTCAGAACTGCGCATGCGCCGGCACTTGCCAGACAGCCGAAGGCCATCGCTGCACTACGATCTCCTCTGCCTGATTGACAGGCAGAGGCGGTCGCTGGGCAGGGGGGTGGGGCGGAATGGCGGCATTTGGCCGTTGTTTCGTGGGTGCGGTCCGGCCAACGCAGGCATGGCCGGAACGTGTGGGGGTCGGGCCGCAGCGGCTGAGTGACGAGGGTGGCACTGACATGCGGGGCGGGATAGCCTTGTACTGGGCGTCCCCCCGCATGTCTGTGGTCATGATCGTAGCCCTGCAGGGCTACGATCAACTCGGAACCACCCCCACTGTGGTAATGTGTGACAAGCAAGGATTAAAGTGAGCTGGAACGGGGCGGAACTGCATTCTGTCAGTTCCATTTGGAGACGGAACGCAGTTCTGCCTCCTCCGGCTCACCTCACCCGATGTGTGCCATCGCTGTAGGGAGATGCCGGGCGCCTGCTGAGATTGTGTTACCAGCGGGCATCCAGCTCTCCCTGCACAGCTGAAGCCGGAGGCAGGAGCTCACTACTGAGCACCTGCTTCCGGCTCCCGGCTCTGTCAATGCGCGCTATGAGAGAGACGTCATGACGTCTCTCTCATAGTGCTGGGGAGCCAGACGCCAGGAGCATCACAGCGGTCAGACGCTGGAGCGGGGCTTGGTAAGTATGGTGGTTTTGTTTTGTTTTTTTTAAACATGTGTGACTACTACTGGGGGCATAACTACAGGGGAGCTAAACTACAAGGGCCCTAAACTACTGGGGGCATTGCTACTTGGGGCAAACTACATGGGGCTAAACTACAAGGGGGCAAGCTACTGGGGGCAAACTACATGGGAATAAACTACAAGGGGGCAAGCTACTGGGGGCATTACTACTGGGGGCATTACTACTTGGGGCAAACTACATGGGGCTAAACTACAAGGGGGCAAGCTATTGGGGGCAAACTACTGGGGGCATTACTACTTGGAGCAAACTACTTGGGGCAAACTACATGGGGCTAAACTACAAGAGGGCAATCTACTGGGGGCATTACTACTTGGGGAAAACTACAGGGGCAAACTACATGGGGCTAAACTACAAGGGGGCAAGCTACTGGGGGCATTACTACTTGGGGCATAACTACAGGGGCACATTACTACTGGGGGCATAACTACAGGGGCACATTACTACTGGGGGCATAACTACAGGGGGGCATAACTGCAGGGGCATTACTACTTGGGGCATTACTACTTGGGGCAAACTACATGGGGCTAAACTACAGGGGCTAAATGACCGGGGGCATTACTACAGGCGATATTACTACTGGGGGCAATACTACACAGGGGCATTACCATTAAGGGCATTACTAATGGGGGCACTACTAATGAGGGCATTGTAAAGGGGGCACTTCATAAGGGGCATCACTCCTGGGGACATAAGGGGCACTACTACTGGGGGTATTGCATAAGGGGCACCACTACTATGGGGTCTGTATAAGGGGTACTACCACTGTGGGCACTGCCAGTACAGTGGACATTGCATAAGGAGCACTACTACTGTGGGCATTGTAAAAGGGGCACTACTGCTGTAGGCATTATGTGTATGGGGTGCTACTACTGTGGGCATTATTACTATTGTGTGACCACGCCCCTTCGTTTTAGACCACACCCCTTTGGGGGGGGCACGCGCAATACCTTTATTGCATGGGCGCCGGGTGAGGGTGGGTGAGTTCCACCACTTCTCTAGGACCACTTTAAGCACTGGTGACAAGCACATCCAGGCAAGCGTGCCAATGAAGGAATGATGAAAAACAAGGTTATGTAGCCAATATAATTGCATTGATAATAGTCCTTGCTGGAAATAAGTAACATAGAAGTTGCCATGAGACTAAAACAGGAATCTACTAACAAATGTTTAATGCTTGTTGCTAGAGCAACCTATAAATGTCTTTACTCCTGATAATTCCCAGTCCAAGCTGTTATTGAAGTCTTCACACAGATATTATAAAAGGGATTTGTGGCAGCGTAAGTCTGTGTAGCAGAGCTCAGTCTTCCTCAGTTCTCCAAACTACAGACTGCTTCACACAGTTCACAGTGTTACTAAAAATGGCCTAGATGTGACACATTTTACAAGTTAACAAGAAATATGCAAAATGCTACTGAAAAATACTCATCCCTTCCCGTAAATTGTGATCCGGTCTCTAGGTCGACCACTATTGGTCAATAGTAACTAGGACGACATGGTGTCAAGGTCGACATGTTCTAGGTCGAGAGGTCAGAAGGTCGACATGAGTTTTCCATTTTTTTTCCAATTTTTTAAAAAACTTTTTCATACTTAACGATCCACGTGGACTATGATTGGGAACGGTAACCTTTGCCAAGCGCAGCGAAGCACCTTTCCCGAAGCATGGCGAGCGAACACGGTGCACTAATTGGGGTTTCCGGTCACTGTACGGAGAAAACGACACCAACATTTTTTTTAAAACTCATGTCGACCCTTTGACCTGTCGACCTAGAACATGTCGACCTAGAGACCATGTCGACCTAGCATCCCTGTCAACCTAGACACTTTCGACCAATAGTGGTTGACGCAAACATGGTCGACCTTAGACACTGTCGACCCTATGAACCACACCCCTGTAATTTATAGGGATGTAAAAAGTTACCATGGATTTCCATGACCACATATAGTAAATATCAGGGACTGTGTGCCTTTATACAGGTCACAGAAGATTTTCTAATGAATGTTGGAGTGATGACATCAAATCTCCCCACTTATAAGCTGTGAAATCAGAACTTTTAAGTAAATATAATTTTGGAGAGTTTATTCATATATTAACATCAAATACTGTTGTGGATACAGATATTTTGTACTAAGACCACTGCATAAATGTGCTTACAGTAGAAATGTTTATTTTTTCGGTAGGGGATTTTAAGGGCAGCACGGATGGTGTAATGGTTAGCATTACTGCCTCACAACACTGAGGAGATGGGTTTATTTCCCACCATGGCCCTAACTGTGTGGAGTTTGTATATTCTCCCCGTACTTGCGTGGGTTTCCTCTGGGTACTCCAGTTTCCTCCCACAATCCAAAACTATATACTGGTAGGTTAATTGGCTCCCAAAAAAAATTAACTCTAGCATGAATTACGTGTGTGTACATGTGATAGGAAATATAAATTGTAAACTCCACTGGGGCAGGGACTGATGTGAATGGCCAAATAATTCTCTGTACAGCGCTGCGGAATATGTGTGCGCTATATAAATGACTGGTAATAAATAAGCCTGTTGACGTGAACAGCTACATGCTAGCAATGATCCACCATCACTACAACTGGTTATCAAAGAAAATATCCTAGTACGCCAATTCAGAAGAATTAGACTTTACTGTCTGAACATCTAAAATTACATAAAACAAGGCACTAATCTGAAAAATTGACACCAAGATAGTGGTCAAGAAAACTTTTGAAGATATAAAGCATTAAGGGTTCTATTTACTAAGCCTTGCGATAAAGTGGTCGGAGATAAAGTACCAACCAATGAGCTTGTAACTGTTATTTTTCAAACTCAGCCTGTGATATGGCATCTAGGAGCTGATTGGCTGGTACTTTATCTCCGTCCACTTTATCTCCTCTGTGCAAGTCAAATTGCTTTCTAACAAATATTTAAAATACCAGCTCTAATATATATTGTGGACGCCTGCGCATCTTATTACCATGTGCTATGAATGTGCACTATACATTGCAAAACACTGCATCCCATAAGAGAAAAGAATACACCCACACATTATCTGAATTCCAAAGCTCATTGATGTATATATTTGTTATTAAAAGGATATGTATTCAGTATATCACAATGTACAGTATATATATATATAAATATATATATATATATATATATATATATAGTTACATGGTTACAATTTACACAGTAAGCAGGAATCCATACAGGTACAGGCCAGCATACAATTACCATATTTTGTTCAAATGCTCACTATGCTCCATATCCCTCTCTCTCTCTCTCTCTCTCTCTCTCAGTAAAATCATGCAGCCACTGGACAGACATCATCTCCACCATCATCTGGGACAAGAAGGAAAAGCAGCCGGCTTTGTGTGTGATCACCTATACACTGAGTCTCTTGGGGGCGTATACATTTTTCTTGTTACTAGTCTAGGGGAGGGAACTTTCTCATTCATGATGAGTCATTGGTCAGTTCATATGCAAGCCTTGAAGACATCAGAAGGGCTGGCCTGAGTTTCCTGTCCATCACATGCTTTGAATGAAATCCTTTTGTTCTCATCAGAATTGTGGCTTTATATTCCTACATTCAATCATAACTACTTGTTGCAATGAGCTACAACTTAATAACAGGCATCAAATGAATCTACACATTAATCTGGTTACTGTGACACCACGCACGACATGTCCATCTTGCTCCGTTCCAATAATACACATACATGACGTTACTCCATTATATAATTTAAAACTTTATGATGTCTGACGCTTGATATGTTCAATTTATGTGCTGTATGAAATATGTGTTGAATATATCTTTGTGGCATGTCTGTGTAAATGTGTATGTTACCATATATTGCTGTGCTCGCTGAGTGTATTTGCAAGCTTAGCGACTCATAATGTGTGGCGTCTGTATGTTCTCTCTATGTAATATTTTTACTTCGGCAGTCCACCCTTTGGAAGTAAACAATAACTGCGATAAATTATTAACATATGAAAAATATTTCAAACAATAATCGGTGACCTAGACACACGTATATGTATTCATTTCGCAAATCAGACATTTGACTATATTTGGGGAAGACAGGGAGGAGGACGAGACATCCTCTATATGCACTCGGCAGTCGCGGGACCACTGGTTGGGTGTGGGACAACATTCAACCTATAGCGTATGCTGGGACAGTGCTTCGGCCTATAATGTCTGATTTGAATGAACATTTCACACATACATGTACCTACGTCTTCGTACACTGATGTTCGGATTCGATTGAGGTTCAGGAATCAACAGGATCATTGTGCGGATCAATCATGACATGAGGTTGTCTTCCAAAACTCAAAAAACAAAACAAAAACAAAAATTTCGAAGAGGGTGATTCGTTAAGTGAAGATCTGGGAGTGGTTCTGATGCTACATAATACTAGTGGCAATGTCTATGACCACAATAGTTCAATTTCACTTTGCTCCTACTTCTAGGGGTACCATATCTACACACAAATTTCTGCACAATTTTTCTTTGTGGTAAACACAGCAGCATCCGTGGTGGCAGGAAATGCCTCTACCCAGTTTGAGAAAACATTAGTGCACAACAATACATAACAGTAATTCCTAAAGGGTGTTAACTGTACGAAGTCGATTTGTATTACCTGAAAAGGTCCATTTGCAGGAGGGATATGGGATGGCTCTGTTAGTACTACCTTACCAAATGTTCTTCCTCATGCAAGTAAGACAGGTCATTGCTTTCCTGCTTGCCTGAGAAGAGAACCCTGGTACATGCCAGTAAGCTCTTACCAATTTGCACATACCTTCCTTACCCTAGGTGAGTCAGACTATATGCCGCCTCAGCTAGGCTTGGGAGATATGTTCTGGGGGCCACTGGCTTACCTTGTCCATCTCTCCAGAGTCCTGGGGACTCCTAACCATACCCCTTCAACTTCCAGACCTCCTTTTCCTCTAGGGAACACAAATTTGTATCTTAATTTAACTGTTGTGTGTTTGCAATGTAGAGCACCATGAGCATAACTCAAAAAAAAAAAAAAAACATCTCTAGAGGAGAGAAAGAAGAAAATATCAGGTCTGAAACATCTCTAGAGGAGAGAAAGAAGAAGAAAATATGAGGTCTGCGTTCACCAACTGGCATATCAATGTCTATAAAAAAAAAATTCTTCACCAGTATTCTCATCCTTCCTCCACCCTTTGTGCATGACAAGGCACACTGCAGTAATACTAGTGTTATCGTGCTGGTGAGATATACTGGGTTCGGGCAGAAATCTGATGGACCAATTAGGCATGTAGTGTTTGAACTGTGGGGGTCATTCCGAGTTGTTCGCTCGGTAAATTTCTTCGCATCGCAGCGATTTTCCGCTTAGTGCGCATGCGCAATGTTCGCACTGCGACTGCGCCAAGTAAATTTGCTATGCAGTTAGGAATTTTACTCACGGCTTTTTCATCGTTCTGGTGATCGTAATGTGATTGACAGGAAGTGGGTGTTTCTGGGCGGAAACTGGCCGTTTTATGGGAGTGTGGGAAAAAACGCTACCGTTTCTGGGAAAAACGCGGGAGTGGCTGGAGAAACGGAGGAGTGTCTGGGCGAACGCTGGGTGTGTTTGTGACGTCAAACCAGGAACGACAAGCACAGAACTGATCGCAGATGCCGAGTAAGTCTGGAGCTACTCAGAAACTGCTAAGAGAGGTGTAATCGCAATATTGCGAATACGTCGTTCGCAATTTTAAGTTGCTAAGATTCACTCCCAGTAGGCGGCGGCTTAGCGTGAGTAAATCTGCTAAAAACAGCTTGCGAGCGAACAACTCGGAATGAGGGCCTGTAATCGGGTCCATGTATTGTACCACCCTGTGTGAATGCAAAAGATGAAGAGGAAACTGTGGAGAAACAGAATAGAGGTTGGTGACAGATAAGTTTGTAGAGGTGGGGAGAATTTTATTAAAATGACAACTGGATTGGGCACTACGGGAATTGACTCTCAACTAACTTGTTTACCCCCCTTAAATCCTGCACTAGCCTGTAACCCCTCCCCCCACTCTTTTTCACAGGGAAGATGGGACTATTGGCTGTGGTGGACGTCCTGACTAGGATGCCCTGCTATAGTAGCCGCTCTATGACGGCGTACACTCCTAATTCTACTTCTGGCTTCAGAGGATACTGGGGAATTTTTGGAGCTATCCTACAATCTTTTACTTGTACTGCTACTGGGGCTACATTCGCCATCAATCCAGTGTCCTGTCCATCTTTGGTCCAAAGGGAACCCGGTATTTGTGAGATCATTTCCTCTACCTGCGATGGACACGTGTCTATAACAGTAGAATGCAACATTAGCCTTTGAGGGTATCTAGTATATCTTGCACTTCTTGAGCATGGTTCTCAGGTATATCCAAGAAGACACCCTCAGGAGTACAATATATGACACACCGCATTGTACACAATAAGTCTCTGCCGAGTAGATTAGTCGGAGCCGATGCAGCCAGCAGAAAGGAATGTTTTGTCTGCAAGGGCCCTATCGTAATCTCTGCAGGTCTACTCAAAGGGTATTGTTGCACCGTACCTATTACTCCCATTGCCAAATTAGTGTTTACCAGTTATCTTATCCAGACGGAGAATTTCCTATTACTGCAAAAGACAAAAAAATAATAATAATAATAATAATAATAATAATAATAATAATAATTTAACAAGCTACTAGGTCATGCGAAGTATTCATTCAATCCTTCTCATCCTGTATTAAGGGTCTGTACATGGTCCAAAAACATTTCCGAGCTCATCTTGACTAGGGGCATTATTAGGAATGAATACTTCTTATATGGTAACCAAAAGAAATACCCGGGGGTTACCCTGTCTCTGTCCGCTTTCCTACTGGCAAATACTAATGTGCGGACAGATTTTTCTCCATTTCTGATGTTACTTTCTTGATTTTTATTTTATTTTTGGGTTTTGCTATATATGTACACAAATGACACCATACTTACCAGTTCCACTGGTCTCAGCCACTTCCCCCACAGGCTACTGCTCTTCTTTTACCGGTTGGATACTCCTCTGAGTGCATGAGAAATGGCTGAAACCAGTCAGGTCGCCTTCTCCTCCTAAATAAAACTTCGACATTCATTAGTATATATATAGGTTACATTCATAATTTTCATATTTTTATTATTTTCTATAGTTTGTATGCTGGCCGTAAATGCTTCCACATCTACATATGGCGGTGTACTTGCTTTCTCTTTTTCTTTCTACTTGTTTATTGTTGCTACTAGTTCAAATAGTTCTTATATTTCCATTCTTGTCTTATATGACTTTGGTTAGACATACCACCTGCAATACCTTAGGATCAAACTCACCAACCCCAGGGAATGATGCCCTATCATCAGCAGTCGTACGTACCCATTCATTGCAAAAAGCCTCCGTGTGTGGACCATATTTCCCACACATAATAAACCTTGCTGACCCCCTGGGCCGCAATTCTCCAGCCTGAACCCTGCATACTGAACGTCTCTCACTTGAGCAACTGGCTCCCATATTTGTGGGCCTTGTCCCACAAACACCAAAATATTCAATGCAAGCAGACGGTGAAAGTTCACTGAGCGCTCTTCACCCGCTCTCGCCCACGTTGGCCAGCACAACGATACACTGTCGATAGTGGATTGCAATGTACCCAACCTAGGGCCCTATCAGACCGTACAGCACCGTAATTTCTTTCGGTGGAGGTTCTGTTGGAATCTTTTCCTGAGAGAGGCAGCAAAAAAAATTCCTTTTCGGTATCTTTCCACTGGAATTTTTGTAAGGTGAAAAATGAGATTTATGGTAAGAACTTACCTTTGTTAAATCTCTTTCTGCGAGATACACTGGGCTCCACAAGGATAGACATTGGGGTGTAGAGTAGGATCTTGATCCGAGGCACCAACAGGCTCAAAGCTTTGACTGTTCCCAGAATGCACAGCGCCGCCTCCTCTATAACCCCGCCTCCCTGCACAGGAGCTCAGTTTTTAGTTAACCAGCCCAATGCAGTAGCAGGAAAAGAGACGACAACGGTTAGTAGCCACATACACCACACTCTCACGACAGGAGTAGTGTCAGCAGCTAATGCCATACCAACCCAAAGAAGCTAAGTGAGTCAGGGTGGGCGCCTTGTGGAGCCCAGTGTACCTCACAGAAAGAGATTTAACAAAGGTAAGTTCTTACCATAAATCTCGTTTTCTGCTGTGGGGTACACTGGGCTCCATAAGGATAGACATTGGGGATGTCCTAAAGCAGTTCCTTATGGGAGGGGACGCACTGTAGCGGGCACAAGAACCCTGCGTCCAAAGGAAGCTTCCTGGGAAGTGGCAGTATCGAAGGCATAGAACCTTATGAACGTGTTCACAGATGACCACGTAGCCGCCTTGCACAATTGTTCAACGGTCGCACCACGGCGGGCCGCCCAAGAAGGTGCCACAGACCGAGTAGAATGGGCCGTAATGTGAGCAGGAGCCGAGAGGCCAACCCTCACATAAGCATGTGCAATCACCATTCTAATCCATCTGGCCAAAGTTTGCTTGTGAGCAGGCCAGCCCCGTCTGTGAAATCCAAACAGCACAAAGAGAGAATCAGATTTCCTAATAGAAGCAGTTCTCTTCACATAGATACGGAGAGCCCGTACCACATCCAAAGACCACTCTTTGGAAGACAGATCAGGAGAAACAAGTGCCGGAACCACAATCTCCTGGTTAAGGTGGAACGAAGAAACCACCTTAGGTAAGTATCCGGGACGAGTCCTAAGAACCGCCCGGTCACGGTGAAATATCAGATATGGGGAACTACAGGACAAGGCACCCAAATCCGACACTCTCTTCTAGCTGAGGCAATAGCCAGCAGAAACACCATCTTAAGGGAAAGCCACTTTAGATCAGCTGAACCAAGAGGTTCAAACGGAGACTCTTGTAACGCCTCCAAAACCACCAAGTCCCAAGGAGCCACAGGCTGGGGGTTGGATACGCAACACACCCTGAGTAAAGGTATGCACATCAGGTAAGGTCGCAATTTTTCTCTGAAACCACACCGACAAGGCAGATATTTGAACCTTGAGGGAGGCCAGACGCAGGCCTAAGTCCAGGCCCTGCTGAAGAAAAGCCAACAACTTGGCTATACTAAACTTGGAAGCGTCATAATCGTTAGATGCGCACCAAACAAAGTAAGAATGCCAGACCCTATAGTAAACCCGAGCCGAAGCCGGTTTCCGGGCCTGCAACATAGTTTGAATGAACGCCTCAGAAAACCCTTTAGCCCTTAAGACGGAAGCTTCAAGAGCCACGCCATCAAAGACAGCCGGGCTAGGTCCTGGTAGACACAGGGGCCCTGAACGAGGAAGTCTGGGCGTTGTGGAAGTAGAATTGGATGCTCTGACGATAGGCCTTGCAGGTCTGAGAACCAGTGCCGTCTGGGCCATGCTGGAACTATGAAAAAGCAGATTTACTTTTTCTTGCTTGAACTTCCGAATTACCCTGGGCAGGAGTGACACCGGAGGGAACACGTACGGCAGCCGAAACCTCCACGGCACCGCCAGCGCATCCGCGAATGCTGCTTGAGGATCCCTTGTCCTTGCTCCGAAAACCGGAACCTTGTGATTGTGTCGAGATGCCATCAGATCTACGTCTGGAAGGCCCCACTCTTCCACTAGTAGTTGAAACACTTCTGGATGGAGGCCACACTCGCCGGCATATACGTCCTGACGACTGAGAAAGTCCGCTTTCCAATTCAGGACTCCCAGAATGATTATTGCCGATATGGCCAGTAGATGGCGTTCCGCCCAATGTAGAATCCGTGAGACTTCCTTCATTGCCAAACAGCTTCGAGTGCCGCCTTGATGATTTATGTAAGCCACTGTGGTGGCGTTGTCCGACTGTACTTGAAAAGGATGGTTCTGAATTAAATGCTGGCCCAGGTTCAACGCATTGAAGACTGCCCGCAATTCCAGAATGTTGATCGAGAGGAGGGATTCCTCCTTGGTCCTCCGACCCTGAAGGGAGTGTTGCTCCAGCACCGTGCCCCAACCTCTGTCGTCAACAGGACCCAGTTGGATATCCAGAATGGACGGCCCCTGCACAATTGTCGGTCCTGGAGCCACCAGATCAGCGACAGACGGACCTCCGGAGTCAATGAGATCATGTGAGACCTGATCCGGTCAAGCAGGCTGTCCCACTTGGCTAGAATCAGCTTATGGAGGGGGCAAGAATGGAATTGAGCATACTCCACCATGTCGAATGCTGATACCATGAGGCCCAGCACCTGCATCGCCGAATGTATCGATACTTGCGGACGAGAAAGGAAGCAACGAATCCGTTCCTGAAGCTTCAGGACTTTCTCCTCAGACAAGAACAACCGCTGGTTGTGAGTGTCCAATAGCGCTCCCAGGTGCACCATGCTCTGCGGAGGGACCAGGGAGGATTTCTTCCAGCTGATGAGCCACCCATGGGCTTGTAGAAACTGGACAGTCATATCCAGATGACGCAGGAGAATTTCTGGGGAATTTGCCAGGGTTAACAAGTCGTCCAGATATGGCAGTATCCTGACCCCTTGACGGCGGAGTACCACTGTCAACACCGCCATGACTTTGGTGAAGACTCGCGAAGCCGTAGTTAAACCAAAAGGTAACGCCCAAAACTGGTAATGGAGGTTGCCAATCGCAAACCTGAGGTATTGCTGATGCGACTCTGCTATAGGAATATGCAGGTAAGCATCCTGTATGTCCAGGGAGACCATGTAGTCCCCAGGTTCCAAGGCCAGAACTATAGAGCGAAGGGTTTCCATACGGAACTTGGAAATCTTCACAAACCTGTTCAATACCTTGAGGTTGAGAATGGGCCGGGAGGACCCATTCGGTTTCGGGACTAGAAACAGCGGAGAATAGTACCCCCGGCCCCTCTGCGCAAGAGGCACCTGTACTACAACTCTTGTATCCAGGCGGGTCTGTACCACCGAATGTAGAGTGTTTGCCTTTGTCTGGTCCAACGGGTCGCCTGTTCTTCAAAATCGATGAGGGGGTCGGTTTTTGAAGGCTATGGCGTAACCTCGAGTGACGACATCCCGTACCCAGGCATCTGAAGTGGTCTTCAACCATTCCTGGGTATACCCTAGAAGCCGGCCCCCCACCCTGGGATCCCCCAGGGGGAGGCCCACCCCGTCATGCGGCAGGCTTATCGGTCTTGGAAGCTGGCTGACGGGCCGCCCAGGCTCTTTTGGGCTTTGGCTTACCAGGTTTGGAAGTGCGGGCCTGATTGTTGTATGCCTGACGTTTTGCTTTACCTGAAGGATGAAAGGGGCAAAAGGAAGTACCTTTAGCCTTCGACACAGAAGGAGCGGTACTTGGCAGACAGGCAGTTTTGGCAGTAGCCAAGTCAGCCACAATCTTATTTAAGTCCTCCCCAAACAGAATATCTCCCTTGAAAGGGAGTTCCTCCAGGGTTTTTCTAGAGTCCAGATCCACAGACCAGGATCTCAGCCACAATATCCGGCGAGCCAGGACTGACGTAGTAGAGGCCTTGGCTGCTAGCATACTGGCATCAGAAGCCACCTCTTTAATATAGCGAGAAGCTGTGACAATATATGACAAGCATTGTCTAGCATGGTCAGAAGAGATTTCAGTTTCTAACTCCAAGGCCCATGCTGCAATAGCCTCTGCAGCCCATGTTGCTGCAATAGTGGGCCTTTGTGCAGCACCCGTGAGGGTGTAAATCGGTTTCAGACAACCCTCCACACGTTTATCCATAGGCTCTTTTAGAGAAGTGACGGTAGTGACAGGTAGAGCTGAGAAAACCACCATCCAAGCCACATGTGAGTCTACAGGAGGAGGCGTTTCCCAATTCTTATACAGCTCTGGTGCGAGGGGATGGCGAGCCAGCATCTTTTTTTGAGGCACAAACTTCGTACCCGGGTTTTCCCGGGGTTCCTGACATATATCCACTAGGTGGTCAGAGTGAGGTAAAACTTGTTTAACCACCTTCTGACGCTTGAACCTATCTGGTTTCTTAGGAGGGAAGGATGGCTCGGAATCATCCGTAATCTGCAGAATCAACTTAATAGCCTCCAAAAGATCAGGAACATCCACATGTGAACTACCCTCCCCATCAGCCGTATCTGAGTCAGAACCTGTGGGGTCAGTGTAAGTGCCGTCTTCATCAGACGAGGTGTCAGTGACAGCAGTGGATTGTGAGGAGACAAGAGCTCGCTTAGAGGACCCCTTGGGCTTAGGCGAGCGATGGTCAGACTTTTTAGTAGTTAGGGACTGGTTCAACTTCCTCAATTGAGCAGATAAATCGTCCGCCCACGGCGGGTTAGCTGCAGGGACCATATACGGCTGTACCAGCATAGGGGGTCCCATAGGGGGTGTTAGTTTATTAACTAGCTTATGTAGAAGCATGGAAAAAGCGGCCCATGGTGGGTCATTATGTACCTCCATTGCCACAGTCCCATTGGGGGGCAAGGAGCCCCCAGAACCAGAGACCCCAGCTGCTATATTTTCCTCATAGGGGTCTGTGGCTTCAGCAACACCTGTAGTGTGTTCAGCCCCAGAACCGTTACCCTCAGAAGCAGACATGATATAACTTGCAGTATCAGGTAACACAGTACAATTATCAGCAGCACAATACCTCTTACCCAAACCCATGCGCAGTGTAGTCAGCACTAGCAGAGATAAAGGAGAGATATGGTGACTAAATCACAGAGAAAAATACGTATTAAAGTATATCTTTGTGAAAATCCTATATCAATATAAAACCTGACGCACCAAGCCCCCTCAGGTTATAGAATATAGGGATAGCAAGTTGAGTGAAAGACACAAAATGGACACCACTCAGCTAGCTAATGCACACACAGATAGTCACAGTTTGTACAATGCAGAGGTTATTACTAACAATAATACTGCACTGGACTAGCTTATATATATAGCTATGTAGTCAATAGATATAACACTGCACAGTAAGAACTGGATGTATATCAAAGGGCAATTCCCTTAATTTTTTTTGAGCAGTGTATATATATAGTAGTATAGAAGTATATCTCTCCTTCCTCCCACACACACACACTCCACAGTCTGTCTCTCCTCAATGACTCCATGCAACGTTCCCAGCTCCCCCACCCCATCCCAAAGCCCTATAACCTCTCACCAATGCACTCTTACCCCACGAATAGACTCACCTGCGCTGCACTCCAGTGGGTAAATTTACTAAGATGAGAGTTCTATTTAAGATGGGATTTTTCCCATAGTAACCAATATTGTGCATATACTGTAGGTACTGTATAGTCACATTAGCATTCCATTTGCAATCCATCCAACATGTTGCAGTGCAGGTGGGGCAGATGTAACATGTACAGAGAGTTAGATGTGGGTGGGGTGTGTTCAGACTGAAATCTAAATTGCAGTGTAAAACTAAAGCTGCCAGTATTTACCATGCACAGAAACAATATAACCCACCCAAATCTAACTCTCTCTGCACATGATACATCTGCCCCACCTGCACTGCAACCAGGGGCGTATCTAGAGAGTAGGAGGCCCAAGTACAGGATTCGTCTGGGCCCCCTCCTGCCTAGAGCACATGTGCAAATCTTCCTACTGCGCATGCGCAAAACACCTAGAAAATGGCGCCAGTGATTCCTGCATCTGCGCCGCGGGACTCTGGAGGGTAATATTCAAAATAATAAGTGCAGGATGTGCTGTGTGGGTCCCCTGTATGGCACTGACTGCAACATGGTTTTGCCCAATTGCTAACTTTTTTGGTTTGCTAACAACTCTTAATAACCACCTCTGTGTGCAGCCACATTCGAACCTGCACGTGAATCAGACCCATAATGGGGAATGTATAAAATCAATTTAAAAGAAGAGACAATAATTAGTGAGATGTGTGAGTCAATTAAGGAGAGTCAGGATAAATCATATGAAACCAAAATAGAAAAGAAAAAAAATCAGAAGAAAAGTGAAAAATAACAATGTAATTAAAATTGCTGATTACTAGTAAAACAGTAGAAGCAGCAGTAAATGACTTATAAAGATATTACAATTATTTGCATGTTCCCACAATATTGCAGCTATCCTAATACACAGATGTATTAACCTGGAGACGACATAAGGAAGTGATAAACCAGTGATATGTGCAAGGTGATAAAGGCACCAGCCAATCAGATCCTAACTGTTAATTTACATATGGGATCTGATTGGCTGGTGCCTTTATCACCTTGCACATATCACTGGTTTATCACTTCCTTATGCCGTCTCCAGGTTAATACATCTGCCCCTCAAGAATCCGTACAAACATAAACGTCCCCCAGCTCAAACTCCTATCTCTAGGATTGGGTTTTAGTATTCATTTTCTTTAGATGACAGCTAGCGAGTGATGTTAGATGGTGATACTGTTCAAACAGACTACTTGAATCAGAGACTGACGTGTGTGGTCTAACATTCATTGATTAAGCAACTGATGTTGCACTTCGGTCAACTTGAACATTGATAGGTATATCTCTTTATAGCATGCTGTCTCTTTATAGCATGCTGTTTCAGTGGTACTGGTACACAGTCATCTGTCACTGGATGAGTTTTTCTTGTTTGATGGCTGCATCGGACATTCTCATTCGGATGTAACATAATTGGTGCATACTCTAACTACAACTGTATAGTAATTGCTACTTGTGATTGCAAACTAAATGTAATATAATCACATTTTTTATTACTGAATATATTCATGACTGAAACTAGGGGGGGGTTAGGGGGGTATATGACCTGGGCGCCAGACTGGAGAGGGCCCCGAGACTGTCACTTTAATCCCCCCTAATGCCCCCTCCAATGCGGCAACACTGCACAACTCTCGGATGGATTGTGTGGATGCTGACCCATTCTGTAGGATTGGCTGATACCCATAACAGAAGAGCGGAGTCTAACGCACTGGTGGTTTTCACAGGGACAATCGCAAGGAGGTTTAGGCTTTGCTGTGCCCAACACAAAAGTCACAGCCCTGGAGCTGGAAACTGAACTAAACGCCGTGAGGCATGCAGAAAGCGTAGTCGATAGAATGGGTCATAACCAGGTGGGCAAACATGGTACCAGTGACAGGCAGAAACAGGTCATGGAAAAGCCCACAGAATCAGGTGAGAGGAGTAGCTGAGTTCAGGATCAGATTGCATGCACTGGAGAACGCTGGAGCTAGGAATGGATCCTAATGCTCTGGCACTGTGCAGTGCTCAGACACTCCCTTATATAGGGAGGAGATAAAAATGTGGAGTCCAAACGTCCCCTTTGAATTTCCAACAGGTCTACACACTACAGCGGTGGGTGCCGATGGACACCCGCAGGGAGACTGCAGCAGTCCTGGGAAGCCAGCTCCTCCAGACCTGGTAAGTGAGCTCCGGGATTGGTGACAGTATATCTTAATGTGTATGCATCATCCACCCCACTTTTTCAGTACACAAGAGCAGCAGACATTATTATCGTTAGCCCTTAGACCTTTCCTATGCTAGATGCAAGACATTTGGCTGACATAGGTGTTCCATTGACATAAGCACAACTAGGCCACTACTTGTCTACACCACTCCCATGAAAAGGTTCACTTGCTTGTGTATGCCCAGTTGTCACATAGACACGTCCATTTTACGAATGGAGAGAAACACCCAAGCTTCATCTGACTTGTTTGGAGATAGGCAAAGATGCATAAACTGTATTCACTGTAATGCATGCGCAGTATGCTGAAACTCTCTAGATGCATCAACATTCGGAACTTCATGCAAATAATGTCCAGTACGTTTTTTCTATCATTACTCAATGAGCAGCTAATGCATTTTGGTTACGTTGTTTTCCTCAGATTCTGCAATGCCCATTACACACCACCATCTAGAGCACTAGACCACATTCACACCACCTCCACTTACTGTAAGCACTAGGTGGGTAGGGGGCAGTGACGTGCGGTGAGGTCAGTGGCTGGGTAGGCACTTGCTGCTACCCAACCCCCCCCCCCCTAAAAAATAAAAGCATTGAGTCCCCCTTGCATCACTAAAACCAGCACCAGGCTGAACCATCCAGGGGGATAATGCCATAGGGGAGACACTCTGTACGGGGTCCTCCTGCCACAACATTAACACCCCCCAAACTAGTCAGTCCAGGGCTGGCATTCCTCAGAAAGTGGGGACCCCAAAAATTTAAGAGGGGTCCCCCCCTCCTGAGCAACAACCAGCACTGGCTGATAGCTCAGTGCTATGCCCCGCACCCCTGGTGGCGGTGGGTGTGGGGTTCATGCTATAATATTGTTCTTTACAGGCGGTCTACAGGTCCCAGCAAGCCCGCCCCAGCATGCCGGCACTTGGCGAACCACAAGTGCCAGCATGCCCGGTCATTAAGGGGCCCGCTGGCACCTGTAGTCCACCTGTAAAGAACAGTAAAGAACAGTAATATTGTTCTTTACAGGCGGCCTACAGGTCCCAGCGAGCCTGCCCCAGCATGCTGGCACTTGGAGAACCACAAATGCCAGCATGCCCGGACATTAAGGGGCCCGCTGGCACCTGTAGTCCACCTGTAAAGAAAATATTAAATAAATACAAGACACGGTTTTAAAATAAAATGTATTATTCAGGGTCTTCACCTGGTAGGCAGAAGCCTTTAAGCTCTTTTGCATAGCCGCCGCCTGCCCAGGGCTTCTGACATCTTCCTCCGGCATCTTCACCTGGGAGGCGGTGGCCTATAAGCTCTTTTGCATGGCTGTCGCCTGTCCGGGGCTTCCGGCGTCTTCACCTGGTGGGCGGCGGCCTTTAAACTCTTTTGCATGGCCACCGCCCATCCAGGTCTTCCACGGCGTCTTCAATCTTCAGGAGCTCTTCACTGCTCCTCCTCCGCCGTCGGACTGACAGCCGCTGCCTTGCGCTGACTTATATAAGTCAACCTGAGGGGGGCGGGATGATGATGCGGTGAGCCGTGGTTGGCTCGCAGCAGCCATCTTTAATTTAAAAAATGGTGCTGTGGCGCCATTTTTGAAATGGGTACCGCTCCGCTGCCAAACTCTGCAGAATGGCAGGCAGGGATCTTGGATCCTTAGCTGCCACCACTGACGCCAGTACCGCCAATGCATCACACCACGTCCTGCCGCCCATAACTCCGCTGCATTCGCCCGCACCCAGTGAGTGATGGCAGCGGATCCAGTGACGGATCCGCTGGCCAATCACATCTAGCATCACTGACAGGGGCGTGCTTTCATGGTGATAAAGCTAAATATTTATCTTATAACATTCACTATATACTGGTAAGAGACTCAGTACGCAATGGGCGTACGGGGTACCGTAAGGGTACGCACTTAGCGTAGCAGACGCTAGGCCGTGGTCGAGACGCACGAGCAGCACATTCGCTCACGGCTTACGCTGGGTATCGAGCACGCTATAGGCGGTCCGAGTACCGTAATGCTACGCTACTAGCGTAGCGGACGCTGTGCCCACAAGAGGAACACGAGCGGCGCAGACGCTCACAGGATGACACACAGTAAACCTTGTATGCAACACAATGTAACGCTGATTAACCTCTGTTATGTAAAAGTTGCTTGAGCGATTGAGACACTCCGATTACCCTTAGCAATGTAATGATAAAACACACAATACCTTGTAAGGTTCCAAAACCTTTATCTAGATGATTTTAGTATGTAAAAGGGGAAAACATTTACAGCTTATACACTACAGCACTAACATAAAACACCTACACAGAATAACTGAAAATATACAATATACAACAGCGTAACAATAACAGAGAGAGAGAGAGAGTATGGTAAATACAAACAGAGAATAAGTTGGTTACAGAGAAAAACTTACACACTGGGGAATGATCGCTGCGCAGTCCTGGTACCAGCTCTCAAGTTAGTCAGTGATGAAAACCTTTTGTGGAGAGTAGACTGAGCTGGCCCAGACTGGCTGCCTTATATACACTACATACAGTACACTACAAAGGGGCCTACAATCTCATTGTTCATTGGACACAGGAATCTGTCTTCACATTATAACAAAAGGTCATAGGTTGATTCGAACAGGTGGGCTGTGACTATTTCATACTGCTCAGGTGGGAGGGAATCTCAGGATTCCCGCCGCATGGATAATGAACTGCAAATACAGTAAATGTCCATAAACTTCTTATAAACATAACTATTCGCAGGAGCGATTAATCTCTTTCAAACCAATACCGGAATGTTTCTAATAATATACTCTACCGTTGCATACTAAACACAACTGCTCAAAACCTGTCTGACCCTTCGTATCATGTAAAGAGAGATCTCTCTGTCCATGAACCAGTTACACTAAACAAACTCACTGATATTATTAAGAGGACCATAACCTATAAAATACACTATTTGGATTAATTATGTAACGATCGAGTCGCCCGCCAGACGCACACAAACTCTACCGTAAATGCACATACCACGCGCCTGCGCGCACGACCGTGGAGGCGCCATCACGCAACTGCGAATATGTGCACGCACGGGAGAGAATGTGCACGTGCAGCGGGCAAGTTAGTACAAGGCATGAGAATAACGATATTTTTCGACTTTGACAGTCCACCCTTTGGC
The DNA here is from genome assembly GCF_028390025.1 of Pseudophryne corroboree. Taxonomy (NCBI): domain Eukaryota; kingdom Metazoa; phylum Chordata; class Amphibia; order Anura; family Myobatrachidae; genus Pseudophryne; species Pseudophryne corroboree. The sequence continues at coordinate 184,952,684 of NC_086447.1, forward strand.
AGTCACCAATAACTGCCACTTCCTAAACAAAACAGAAAAATATATGTCATCATGTAAACACCTTTTTATGATTGGGTAAGGGAAGAGAGGAGAAGGTTAGAAAGATATGACCTAGTGAGACAGTAAAAGCATGTGTGTATGAAATCCATGTTTGAGGTGTCATGTATCATCGTGCCGTACGTGTTTAAAATCAAGCTTCGAGGTATTGCGAAGTATACATTTGAATCCTTCTTATCCCTTATCAAGGGTCTGTGGATGGGCTGTCAAATTCTACCGAGCTCTATTTGGCTTTTGGTTGCAACAAATGGGGGAGCACATTTAGTTGATGATACATGAAGGGGGGAACATGTGAGTGCTAATATGTGAGAATCACCTGTCGACTATGTGAGATACTACCTGGAGGTTGTAGAGATGAAGATAAGAAACACTCGTTATAAATGCAGTCGTAAACTATGTGAGTTTAAATAAACAGTCGCCGATTGAGGTCTTGTCTGATGTCTTGTCTTGATGTACATGTTGTCTGATGTCTCTCGGTGCTTTTGTTGTAAATAGCGAGCAAAAGCTTTTCCATTGTCCATAAAATTACAGTCTCTAAAGTATTGGGCTTTCGTAAAAAGTTAAAGTCACTAGGGATATTGGGGGCTTGTGGCATAGTTCATCAATGGTCTGTATAAAAGAGGTTGGCAAATTCTTCTTCCAAGCGGATGTCTTTGTACCTTGGAGGAAAACAAAGGAGAAACGGGTGAAAGAAACGGACCGTGGAATCACATTTTCATCACAACATTGTCTCTATCGTTGGGTCATAAATTAAATTAGTTGTTGTTATTATTACAGTGTCCTCGCTCCTCAGACTCATCACTCTAGTACTACCTTTACACTTCGTTAAAGCCCGAACGCATCTAAATATCAGTCCAACCAATATGACGACTCCCAGGATACACAAGAGAAATTTCCCTACATCCATTATAAAGCCTTGGGCCCATTCTCCTAAACCAGAGAACCAATTTCGTGGGTTCAACCATGACACCCAACTGGTCAGCTCATTACTCACAGCAGCGAGAGTGAGGTTATGCCTCCTTCGAAACTCCCACTTCAATTGCAAAATGTCATCCATCTTTTGGTCTATGACTTCGGCCGGGTCCTCTGTGCTGTTTGTAATATACGTGCAGCACTTTACACCATACTGAGTTGCTAAGGTAACACAATACCCGCCTGTCACTGCTGTGAGATAATTGAGAATCATCCTATGCTGAACTAGCTCTGTTTTGTAGGCTTGTAACTCTTTTCCAGTGTACCTGAACGTGTCGTCATACATTTCGGTGATATTGTCTAACAAGTTCGCTAGCGCAGATATATATCTATAATTTATCACTCCTCTGGCGGTACGAGTGATATCTAATGCGAGTAGGAATTGAATCCCGGTGGATTCATGGATCAGATCAGAGGCCGGATGCTCTGTCCTTTCAATCAGGTGCCTTTTAACGACGTGCTCGTAATGAGTGTGAGTATAAGGAGCTTGGGCACCGCGGTGAATGTCTTTCATTTTTAAATGGGATACAGTCATTACTTCAGGCAGTACTTTTCCAATGTAACACAATCCCTCTGAGTTTGGGGCAAGCCACTTATACGCCTTTCTCCCGCATATGAAATATGCATCATCGGGGAGAACATATGGGACAGAGTATGACATTACCATGTTACAAATTTTCCATGTGAAATCTCCTAACCCTAACTCTCCCATCTGTCTAGTACACGTATCCGGTTGTACGATATGTGCACAGTATCCTGGTGATACTTCTCCAACTCGCATGGTCCTACTTCCTAGAGTGTACCTATACCGGAAATATCTTCCACTGTTGGCTATCTGGCGTATAAGCTCTGTGTCTATGGGCATTCTATCGGCTCTATATGAAAATGTCATGGTTTGATTACTCCATGACACTTCCCAATTTCCCGGCTTTCGGGGATTGGAAATGTTAAAGCATACTAAGGACTTATCCACACGATATTGGTGGAGCTTCAAACTAGGAGGACTAGAGATATTAAACCTCTTGTCCACCGGCCTCCCACCACTTAACTCAAGTACCTCTCCTACAGTTAAAGGGAATGGTACTAGTCCTGATTTGCTATGACCTTGAGGTACTTGAGAGCATACCCAACAGTCTGTCTGGTTTAACACTCTACCCACTAAGGAGTGATAGTCACTCAATGGATGCCGGTCCATGTGGACATTAAAACTGGACTGACATTTCTTGATGCACCCATCCTCAACTATATTGTCACAATGCCTACAGATGCAGTTCTCTTCAGCTAACAATCCTTCACAATTCCTTCTATTGTCAATGCTACCAGATCGTTTTCTGATACTCGCCTTTACTCTGTGATTATGTTGCTCTTGGAAAACTACGCCTCCATCCTGGTCATCAGAACCCATTCCAGATCCTTTCTCGACCTCCATGGTACTCTCACCGAAACAGACTGCTCTGGTCAACAACAGGGTCAACAGGAAAATCCGGATCACAGTCTCTTGGGGCAAGTTCATCTTATAGGAGGAAAAGGGGAAAAATAAGAAGGGGGGAGGAGAATAGGAGGGAGGTGGGAACTGGAGAAAATAACAAAAGGGAAAAAAGAAATCTGGCTCGACAAACGCCTCCGATCTTATTATTCTCAGCGCTCAGGTGTCGTCTTAACCTTCCCGGAACAGACACTCTAGTGATACAACCTCTACCGTCTGTTCTCTTATCACGAGACCTCTCTGGGTCAGCAACCTTTTTACAATGAGACGAATGGACCCAAGTCTCTCTCTCGGCAACCTTCAATGCCGTCGTGCTGGTCAATAAGACTTGATATGGTCCTTCCCATCTGTCAATAAGGCAACCTGAGCGTAGAAAATTCCGTATCATTACATAATCCTCAGGTTCAATGTCATGACAATTACTGTCTGGCAAATCAGGAATCACCAACTTTAGATTATCATTCTGATTCCTCAATTGCTTACTCATTTTAACCAAATACTTTACAGTTACTTCATTGTTACATTTCAAATCATCCTGGGGGTTAATCATAACATGGGGTTGTCGACCAAACAGAATTTCAAAAGGAGACAGATTAAGAGGGGACCTGGGAGTGGTTCTGATGCTGTATAATACGATTGGCAAAGCTTCGGGCCACAACAATCCTGTTTCAGCCATTACCTTGCTTAATTTGTTTTTAATAGTGCTGTTTACTCTTTCCACTTTCGCACTCGCCTGGGGGCGGTACGGAGTGTGCAGCTTACTATTAATTCCCATCAACTTACACATTGCTTGAAAAACTTCACCTGTAAAATGGGTACCCCTATCACTCTCAATGATTCTAGGGATACCGTACCTACACACAAATTCCTGCACAATTTTCTTTGCAGTAAACACAGCGGTATTTGTGGCCGCGGGAAATGCTTCAATCCAATTTGAGAACACGTCAATACAAACCAATACATATTTCTCTGACGTCCTAGTGGATGCTGGGAACTCCGTAAGGACCATGGGGAATAGCGGCTCCGCAGGAGACTGGGCACAAAAGTAAAAGCTTTAGGACTACCTGGTGTGCACTGGCTCCTCCCCCTATGACCCTCCTCCAAGCCTCAGTTAGATTTTTGTGCCCGGCCGAGAAGGGTGCACACTAGGGGCTCTCCTGAGCTTCTTAGTAAAAGTTTAGTTTTAGGTTTTTTATTTTCAGTGAGACCTGCTGGCAACAGGCTCACTGCATCGAGGGACTAAGGGGAGAAGAAGCGAACTCACCTGCGTGCAGAGTGGATTGGGCTTCTTAGGCTACTGGACACCATTAGCTCCAGAGGGACCGAACACAGGCCCAGCCTCGGAGCTCGGTCCCAGAGCCGCGCCGCCGGCCCCCTTACAGAGCCAGAAGCAAGAAAAGGTCCGGAAAAATCGGCGGCAGAAGACATCAGTCTTCAACAAGGTAGCGCACAGCACTGCAGCTGTGCGCCATTGTTACTCAGGCACACTTCACACTCCGGTCACTGAGGGTGCAGGGCGCTAGGGGGGGGCGCCCTGAGCAGCAATGTAGAACACCTTGGCTGGCATAAATACACCACATATAACCCCCAGGGCTATATGGATGTATTTTAACCCCTGCCAGAACTCACCAAAAAAGCGGGAGAAAAGGCTGCCAAGAAGGGGGCGGAGCCTATCTCCTCAGCACACGGGCGCCATTTTCCATCACAGCTCCGCTGGAAGGACGTCTCCCTGACTCTCCCCTGCAGTCCTGCACTACAGAAAAGGGTAAAAAAGAGAGGGGGGCACTAATTTGGCGCAGTAGTTTATACTAACAGCAGCTATAAAGGGAAAAGCACATTTTATAGTGGTATTCCTGTATATATATAGCGCTCTGGTGTGTGCTGGCATACTCTCCCTCTGTCTCCCCAAAGGGCTAGTGGGGTCCTGTCCTCTATCAGAGCATTCCCTGTGTGTGTGCGGTGTGTCGGTACGATTGTGTCGACATGTTTGAGGAGGAAAATGAGATGGAGGCGGAGCAATTGCCTATTATACAGTTGTCACCCCCTAGGGAGTCGACACCTGAGTGGATGAGCTTATGGAAGGAATTACGTGACAGTGTCAGCTCTTTACGACAGACAGTTGACGACATGAGACAGCCGGCTACTCAGCTTGTGCCTGTCCAGGGGTCTCAAACGCCATCAGGGGCTTTAAAACGCCCGTTACCTCAAATGGCAGACACAGACACGGATACTGACTCCAGTGTCGATGATGAGGAGACAAACGTGACTTCCACTAGGGCCACACGTTACATGATTGAAGCAATGAAAAATGTATTGCATATCTCTGATAATACAAGTACCACTAAAAAGGGTATTATGTTTGGTGAGAAAAAACTGCCTGTAGTTTTTCCTGTGTCCGAGGAATTAAATGAAGTGTGTGATGAGGCGTGGGTTTCCCCCGATAAAAAACAGATAATTCCTAAAAGGTTATTGGCATCGTACCCTTTCCCGCCAGAGGATAGGGCACGTTGGGAAACACCCCCTAGGGTGGATAAAGCGCTCACACGCTTGTCTAAACAGGTAGCACTACCCTCTCCTGATACGGCCGCCCTAAAGGAACCTGCCGATAGAAAGCTGGAGAATATCCTAAAATGTATATACTCTCACACGGGTGTTATACTTAGAGATGAGCGCCGGAAATTTTTCGGGTTTTGTGTTTTGGTTTTGGGTTCGGTTCCGCGGCCGTGTTTTGGGTTCAACCGCGTTTTGGCAAAACCTCACCGAATTTTTTTGTCGGATTCGGGTGTGTTTTGGATTCGGGTGTTTTTTTCAAAAAACCCTAAAAAACAGCTTAAATCATAGAATTTGGGGGTCATTTTGATCCCAAAGTATTATTAACCTCAAAAACCATAATTTCCACTCATTTTCAGTCTATTCTGAATACCTCACACCTCACAATATTATTTTTAGTCCTAAAATTTGCACCGAGGTCGCTGTGTGAGTAAGATAAGCGACCCTAGTGGCCGACACAAACACCGGGCCCATCTAGGAGTGGCACTGCAGTGTCACGCAGGATGTCCCTTCCAAAAAACCCTCCCCAAACAGCACATGACGCAAAGAAAAAAAGAGGCGCAATGAGGTAGCTGTGTGAGTAAGATAAGCGACCCTAGTGGCCGACACAAACACCGGGCCCATCTAGGAGTGGCACTGCAGTGTCACGCAGGATGGCCCTTCCAAAAAACCCTCCCCAAACAGCACATGACGCAAAGAAAAAAAGAGGCGCAATGAGGTAGCTGACTGTGTGAGTAAGATAAGCGACCCTAGTGGCCGACACAAACACCGGGCCCATCTAGGAGTGGCACTGCAGTGTCACGCAGGATGGCCCTTCCAAAAAACCCTCCCCAAACAGCACATGACGCAAAGAAAAAAAGAGGCGCAATGAGGTAGCTGACTGTGTGAGTAAGATAAGCGACCCTAGTGGCCGACACAAACACCGGGCCCATCTAGGAGTGGCACTGCAGTGTCACGCAGGATGGCCCTTCCAAAAAACCCTCCCCAAACAGCACATGACGCAAAGAAAAAAAGAGGCGCAATGAGGTAGCTGACTGTGTGAGTAAGATAAGCGACCCTAGTGGCCGACACAAACACCGGGCCCATCTAGGAGTGGCACTGCAGTGTCACGCAGGATGGCCCTTCCAAAAAACCCTCCCCAAACAGCACATGACGCAAAGAAAAATAAAAGAAAAAAGAGGTGCAAGATGGAATTGTCCTTGGGCCCTCCCACCCACCCTTATGTTGTATAAACAGGACATGCACACTTTAACCAACCCATCATTTCAGTGACAGGGTCTGCCACACGACTGTGACTGATATGACGGGTTGGTTTGGACCCCCCCCAAAAAAGAAGCAATTAATCTCTCCTTGCACAAACTGGCTCTACAGAGGCAAGATGTCCACCTCATCATCATCCTCCGATATATCACCGTGTACATCCCCCTCCTCACAGATTATCAATTCGTCCCCACTGGAATCCACCATCTCAGCTCCCTGTGTACTTTGTGGAGGCAATTGCTGCTGGTCAATGTCTCCGCGGAGGAATTGATTATAATTCATTTTAATGAACATCATCTTCTCCACATTTTCTGGATGTAACCTCGTACGCCGATTGCTGACAAGGTGAGCGGCGGCACTAAACACTCTTTCGGAGTACACACTTGTGGGAGGGCAACTTAGGTAGAATAAAGCCAGTTTGTGCAAGGGCCTCCAAATTGCCTCTTTTTCCTGCCAGTATAAGTACGGACTGTGTGACGTGCCTACTTGGATGCGGTCACTCATATAATCCTCCACCATTCTTTCAATGTTGAGAGAATCATATGCAGTGACAGTAGACGACATGTCCGTAATCGTTGTCAGGTCCTTCAGTCCGGACCAGATGTCAGCATCAGCAGTCGCTCCAGACTGCCCTGCATCACCGCCAGCGGGTGGGCTCGGAATTCTGAGCCTTTTCCTCGCACCCCCAGTTGCGGGAGAATGTGAAGGAGGAGATGTTGACAGGTCGAGTTCCGCTTGACTTGACAATTTTGTCACCAGCAGGTCTTTGCACCCCAGCAGACTTGTGTCTGCCGGAAAGAGAGATCCAAGGTAGGTTTTAAATCTAGGATCGAGCACGGTGGCCAAAATGTAGTGCTCTGATTTCAACAGATTGACCACCCGTGAATCCTTGTTAAGCGAATTAAGGGCTGCATCCACAAGTCCCACATGCCTAGCGGAATCGCTCCCTTTTAGCTCCTTCTTCAATGCCTCCAGCTTCTTCTGCAAAAGCCTGATGAGGGGAATGACCTGACTCAGGCTGGCAGTGTCTGAACTGACTTCACGTGTGGCAAGTTCAAAGGGCATCAGAACCTTGCACAACGTTGAAATCATTCTCCACTGCACTTGAGACAGGTGCATTCCACCTCCTATATCGTGCTCAATTGTATAGGCTTCAATGGCCTTTTGCTGCTCCTCCAACCTCTGAAGCATATAGAGGGTTGAATTCCACCTCGTTACCACTTCTTGCTTCAGATGATGGCAGGGCAGGTTCAGTAGTTTTTGGTGGTGCTCCAGTCTTCTGTACGTGGTGCCTGTACGCCGAAAGTGTCCCGCAATTCTTCTGGCCACCGACAGCATCTCTTGCACGCCCCTGTCGTTTTTTAAAAAATTCTGCACCACCAAATTCAAGGTATGTGCAAAACATGGGACGTGCTGGAATTTGCCCATATTTAATGCACACACAATATTGCTGGCGTTGTCCGATGCCACAAATCCACAGGAGAGTCCAATTGGGGTAAGCCATTCTGCGATGATCTTCCTCAGTTGCCGTAAGAGGTTTTTAGCTGTGTGCGTATTCTGGAAAGCGGTGATACAAAGCGTAGCCTGCCTAGGAAAGAGTTGGCGTTTGCGAGATGCTGCTACTGGTGCCGCCGCTGCTGTTCTTGCGGCGGGAGTCCATACATCTACCCAGTGGGCTGTCACAGTCATATAGTCCTGACCCTGCCCTGCTCCACTTGTCCACTTGTCCACATGTCCGTGGTTAAGTGGACATTGGGTACAACTGCATTTTTTAGGACACTGGTGAGTCTTTTTCTGACGTCCGTGTACATTCTCGGTATCGCCTGCCTACAGAAGTGGAACCTAGATGGTATTTGGTAACGGGGGCACACTGCCTCAATAAACTGTCTAGTTCCCTGTGAACTAACGGCGGATACCGGACGCACGTCTAACACCAACATAGTTGTCAAGGCCTCAGTTATCCGCTTTGCAGCAGGATGACTGCTGTGATATTTCATCTTCCTCGCAAAGGACTGTTGGACAGTCAATTGCTTACTGGAAGTAGTACAAGTGGGCTTACGACTTCCCCTCTGGGATGACCTTCGACTCCCAGCAGCAACAACAGCAGCGCCAGCAGCAGTAGGCGTTACACGCAAGGATGCATCGGAGGAATCCCAGGCAGGAGAGGACTCGTCAGAATTGCCAGTGACATGGCCTGCAGGACTATTGGCATTCCTGGGGAAGGAGGAAATTGACACTGAGGGAGTTGGTGGGGTGGTTTGCGTGAGCTTGGTTACAAGAGGAAGGGATTTACTGGTCAGTGGACTGCTTCCGCTGTCGCCCAAAGTTTTTGAACTTGTCACTGACTTATTATGAATGCGCTGCAGGTGACGTATAAGGGAGGATGTTCCGAGGTGGTTAACGTCCTTACCCCTACTTATTACAGCTTGACAAAGGGAACACACGGCTTGACAAATGTTGTCCGCATTTCTGGTGAAATACTTCCACACCGAAGAGCTGATTTTTTTGGTATTTTCACCAGGCATGTCAACGGCCATATTCCTCCCACGGACAACAGGTGTCTCCCCGGGTGCCTGACTTAAACAAACCACCTCACCATCAGAATCCTCCTGGTCAATTTCCTCCCCAGCGCCAGCAACACCCATATCCTCCTCATCCTGGTGTACTTCAACACTGACATCTTCAATCTGACTATCAGGAACTGGACTGCGGGTGCTCCTTCCAGCACTTGCAGGGGGCGTGCAAATGGTGGAAGGCGCATGCTCTTCACGTCCAGTGTTGGGAAGGTCAGGCATCGCAACCGACACAATTGGACTCTCCTTGTGGATTTGGGATTTCGAAGAACGCACAGTTCTTTGCGGTGCTTTTGCCAGCTTGAGTCTTTTCAGTTTTCTAGCGAGAGGCTGAGTGCTTCCATCCTCATGTGAAGCTGAACCACTAGCCATGAACATAGGCCAGGGCCTCAGCCGTTCCTTGCCACTCCGTGTGGTAAATGGCATATTGGCAAGTTTACGCTTCTCCTCCGACAATTTTATTTTAGGTTTTGGAGTCCTTTTTTTACTGATATTTGGTGTTTTGGATTTGACATGCTCTGTACTATGACATTGGGCATCGGCCTTGGCAGACGACGTTGCTGGCATTTCATCGTCTCGGCCATGACTAGTGGCAGCAGCTTCAGCACGAGGTGGAAGTGGATCTTGATCTTTCCCTAATTTTGGAACCTCAACATTTTTGTTCTCCATATTTTAATAGGCACAACTAAAAGGCACCTCAGGTAAACAATGGAGATGGATGGATACTAGTATACAATTATGGATGGACTGCCGAGTGCCGACACAGAGGTAGCTACAGCCGTGGACTATTGTACTGTACTGTGTCTGCTGCTAATATAGACTGGATGATAATGAGATGTAGTATGTATGTATAAAGAAGAAAGAAAAAAAAAACACGGGTAGGTGGTATACAATTATGGATGGACTGCCGAGTGCCGACACAGAGGTAGCTACAGCCGTGGACTACCGTACTGTACTGTGTCTGCTGCTAATATAGACTGGATGATAATGAGATGTAGTATGTATAAAGAAGAAAGAAAAAAAAACCACGGGTAGGTGGTATACAATTATGGATGGACTTCCGAGTGCCGACACAGAGGTAGCTACAGCCGTGGACTACCGTACTGTGTCTGCTGCTAATATAGACTGGATGATAATGAGATGTAGTATGTATAAAGAAGAAAGAAAAAAAAACCACGGGTAGGTGGTATACAATTATGGACGGACTGCCGAGTGCCGACACAGAGGTAGCTACAGCCGTGGACTACCGTACTGTACTGTGTCTGCTGCTAATATAGACTGGATGATAATGAGATGTAGTATGTATAAAGAAGAAAGAAAAAAAAACCACGGGTAGGTGGTATACAATTATGGATGGACTGCCGAGTGCCGACACAGAGGTAGCTACAGCCGTGGACTACCGTACTGTACTGTGTCTGCTGCTAATATAGACTGGATGATAATGAGATGTAGTATGTATAAAGAAGAAAGAAAAAAAAACCACGGGTAGGTGGTATACAATTATGGATGGACTGCCGAGTGCCGACACAGAGGTAGCTACAGCCGTGGACTACCGTACTGTGTCTGCTGCTAATATAGACTGGTTGATAATGAGATGTAGTATGTATAAAGAAGAAAAAAAAAACACGGGTAGGTGGTATACAATTATGGACGGACTGCCGAGTGCCGACACAGAGGTAGCTACAGCCGTGGTCTACCGTACTGTACTGTGTCTGCTGCTAATATAGACTGGATGATAATGAGATGTAGTATGTATAAAGAAGAAAGAAAAAAAAAACCACGGGTAGGTGGTATACAATTATGGATGGACTGCCGAGTGCCGACACAGAGGTAGCTACAGCCGTGAACTACCGTACTGTGTCTGCTGCGACTGGATGATAAATAATGATATAAAAAATATATATATATCACTACTGCAGCCGGACAGGTATATATTATATAATGACGGACCTGCTGGACACTGTCTGTCAGCAGAATGAGTTTTTTATTTTATAGAATAAAAAAACACCACACAAGTCACACGACGTGTGTTTAACTTTTACAGGCAGACATTCTTTCACAATACAATATAGTATACTATATACTGGTGGTCAGGTCACTGGTCAGTCACACTGGCAGTGGCACTCCTGCAGAAAAAAAGTGTGCACTGTTTAATTTTAATATGTACTCCTGGCTCCTGCTATAACCTAACTGCTCCCCAGTCTCCCCCACAATTAAGCTGTGTGAGCACAGTCAGATATTATACATAGATGATGCAGCAGCACACTGGGCTGAGCACAGATATGGTATGTGACTGAGTCACTGTGTATCGTTTTTTCAGGCAGAGAACGGATTATATTAAATAATATAAAACTGCACTGGTGGTCACTGGTCAGTCACTAGTATAACTAACTAATACTATCAGCAAAATTCTGCACTCTCTGTCTGAGTACTCCTCCTAAGCTCCAGTAAATGAAGTGTCACTGTCTCACTCTGTCACTAGTATAACTAACTGATACTATCAGCAAAATTCTGCACTCTCTGTCTGAGTACTCCTCCTAAGCTCCAGTAAATGAAGTGTCACTGTCTCACTCTCACTCTCCTATCTATTTCTTCTCTAAAAACGGAGAGGACGCCAGCCACGTCCTCTCCCTATGAATCTCAATGCACGTGTAAAATGGCGGCGACGCGCGGCTCCTTATATAGAATCCGAGTCTCGCGATAGAATCCGAGCCTCGCGAGAATCCGACAGCGTCATGATGACGTTCGGGCGCGCTCGGGTTAACCGAGCAAGGCGGGAAGATCCGAGTCGCTCGGATCCGTGTAAAAAAAGCTGAAGTTCGGGCGGGTTCGGATTCCGAGGAACCGAACCCGCTTATACTGCGACCAGCAATCGCCTCAGCCTGGATGTGCAGTGCGGGCCTGGCGCGGTCGGATTCCCTGACTGAAAATATTGATACCCTAGATAGGGACAGTATATTACTGACTATAGAGCATTTGAAGGATGCATTTCTATATATGCGTGATGCACAGAGGGATATTTGCCGACTGGCATCAAGAGTTAGCGCGCTGTCCATTTCTGCAAGAAGAGGTTTATGGACGCGGCAGTGGTCAGGTGATGCGGATTCTAAAAGGCACATGGAAGTATTGCCTTATAAGGGGAGGAGTTATTTGGGGTAGGTCTATCAGACCTGGTAGCCACGGCAACTGCTGGAAAATCCACATTTTTACCCCAGGTAGCTTCTCAACCTAAGAAGACGCCGTATTATCAGGCGCAGTCCTTTCGGCCCCATAAGGGCAAGCGGGCAAAAGGCGCCTCATTTCTGCCCCGTGGCAGAGGGAGAGGAAAAAGGCTGCAACAAACAGCCAGTTCCCAGGAACAAAAGCCCTCTCCCGCCTCCGCAAAGTCCTCAGCATGACGCTGGGGCTTTACAAGCGGACTCAGGCACGGTGGGGGCCCGTCTCAAGAAATTCAGTGCGCAGTGGGCCCACTCGCAAGTGGACCCCTGGATCCTTCAGGTGGTATCTCAGGGGTACAAATTGGAATTCGAGACCTCTCCCCCTCGCCGTTTTCTAAAGTCTGCTTTACCAACGTCTCCCTCAGACAGGGAGGCAGTATTGGAAGCCATTCACAAGCTGTATTCCCAGCAGGTGATAATCAAGGTACCCCTCCTACAACAGGGAAAGGGGTACTATTCCACACTATTTGTGGTACCGAAGCCGGACGGCTCGGTGAGACCAATTTTAAACCTAAAATCCTTGAACACTTACATACAAAGGTTCAAATTCAAGATGGAGTCACTCCGAGCAGTGATTGCAAACCTGGAAGAAGGGGACTATATGGTGTCTCTGGACATCAAAGATGCTTACCTACATGTCCCAATTTACCCTTCTCACCAAGGGTACCTCAGGTTTGTGGTACAGAACTGTCACTATCAGTTTCAGACGCTGCCGTTTGGATTGTCCACGGCACCCCGGGTCTTTACCAAGGTAATGGCCGAAATGATGATACTCCTTCGAAGAAAGGGAGTTTTAGTTATCCCTTACTTGGACGATCTCCTGCTAAGGGCAAGATCCAGGGAACAGTTGGAAGTCGGAGTAGCACTATCCCAGATAGTGCTGCGCCAGCACGGTTGGATTCTCAATATTCCAAAATCGCAGCTGATCCCGACAACACGACTTCTATTCCTAGGGATGATCCTGGACACAGTCCAGAAAAAGGTGTTTCTCCCGGAGGAGAAAGCCAGGGAGTTATCCGAACTAGTCAGAAATCTCCTAAAACCAGGCCAAGTCTCAGTGCATCAATGCACAAGGGTCCTGGGAAAGATGGTGGCTTCTTACGAAGCAATCCCATTCGGCAGATTCCACGCAAGAACCTTCCAGTGGGATCTGCTAGACAAATGGTCCGGGTCGCATCTTCAGATGCATCAGCGGATAATCTTGTCACCAAGGACAAGGGTGTCTCTCCTGTGGTGGTTGCAGAGTGCTCATCTTCTAGAGGGCCGCAGATTCGGCATTCAGGACTGGGTCCTGGTGACCACGGATGCCAGCCTGAGAGGCTGGGGAGCAGTCACACAGGGAAGAAATTTCCAGGGCTTGTGGTCAAGCCTGGAGACATCACTTCACATAAATATCCTGGAGCTAAGGGCCATCTACAATGCTCTAAGCCTAGCAAGACCTCTGCTTCAAGGTCAGCCGGTGCTGATCCAGTCGGACAAGATCACGGCAGTCGCCCACGTAAACAGACAGGGCGGCACAAGAAGCAGGAGGGCAATGACAGAAGTTGCAAGGATTCTTCGCTGGGCGGAAAATCATGTGATAGCACTGTCAGCAGTGTTCATTCCGGGAGTGGACAACTGGGAAGCAGACTTCCTCAGCAGACACGACCTCCACCCGGGGGAGTGGGGACTTCACCCAGAAGTCTTCCACATGATTGTGAACCGTTGGGAAAAACTAAAGGTGGACATGATGGCGTCCCGCCTCAACAAAAAACTAGACAGGTATTGCGCCAGGTCAAGGGACCCTCAGGCAATAGCTGTGGACGCTCTGGTAACACCGTGGGTGTACCAGTCAGTGTATGTGTTCCCTCCTCTGCCTCTCATACCCAAGGTACTGAGAATCATAAGAAGGAGAGGAGTAAGGACTATACTCGTGGCTCCGGATTGGCCAAGAAGGACTTGGTACCCGGAACTTCAAGAGATGCTCACAGAGGACCCGTGGCCTCTACCTCTAAGAAAGGACCTGCTGCAGCAGGGACCCTGTCTGTTCCAAGACTTACCGCGGCTGCGTTTGACGGCATGGCGGTTGAACGCCGGATCCTGAAGGAAAAAGGCATTCCGGATGAAGTCATCCCTACCCTGATCAAAGCCAGGAAGGATGTAACCGTACAACATTATCACCGTATTTGGCGTAAATATGTTGCGTGGTGCGAGGCCAGGAAGGCCCCTACAGAGGAATTTCAACTGGGTCGTTTCCTGCATTTCCTGCAAACAGGACTGTCTATGGGCCTAAAATTAGGGTCCATTAAGGTTCAAATTTCGGCCCTGTCGATTTTCTTCCAGAAAGAACTGGCTTCAGTTCCTGAAGTTCAGACGTTTGTCAAGGGGGTACTGCATATACAGCCTCCTTTTGTGCCTCCAGTGGCACCTTGGGATCTCAATGTAGTTTTGGGGTTCCTAAAATCACATTGGTTTGAACCACTCTCCACTGTGGACTTAAAATATCTCACATGGAAAGTGGTAATGCTGTTAGCCCTGGCTTCAGCCAGGCGTGTCTCAGAATTGGCGGCTTTATCCTATAAAAGCCCTTACCTAATTTTTCATACGGACAGGGCAGAATTGAGGACTCGTCCTCAATTTCTCCCTAAGGTGGTTTCAGCGTTTCACTTGAACCAGCCTATTGTGGTACCTGCGGCTACTAGGGACTTGGAGGACTCCAAGTTGCTGGACGTAGTCAGGGCCCTGAAAATATATGTTTCCAGGACGGCTGGAGTCAGAAAATCTGACTCGCTGTTTATCCTGTATGCACCCAACAAGCTGGGTGCTCCTGCTTCTAAGCAGACTATTGCTCGTTGGATTTGTAGTACAATTCAGCTTGCACATTCTGTGGCAGGCCTGCCACAGCCAAAATCTGTAAAAGCCCATTCCACAAGGAAGGTGGGCTCATCTTGGTCGGCTGCCCGAGGGGTCTCGGCTTTACAACTTTGCCGAGCAGCTACTTGGTCAGGGGCAAACACGTTTGCTAAATTCTACAAATTTGATACTCTGGCCGAGGAGGACCTGGAGTTCTCTCATTCGGTGCTGCAGAGTCATCCGCACTCTCCCGCCCGTTTGGGAGCTTTGGTATAATCCCCATGGTCCTTACGGAGTTCCCAGCATCCACTAGGACGTCAGAGAAAATAAGAATTTACTTACCGATAATTCTATTTCTCGTAGTCCGTAGTGGATGCTGGGCGCCCGTCCCAAGTGCGGATTGTCTGCAATACTTGTACATAGTTATTGTTACAAAAATCGGGTTATTATTGTTGTGAGCCATCTTTTCAGAGGCTCCTCTGTTATCATGCTGTTAACTGGGTTCAGATCACAGGTTGTACGGTGTGATTGGTGTGGCTGGTATGAGTCTTACCCGGGATTCAAAATCCTTCCTTATTGTGTACGCTCGTCCGGGCACAGTATCCTAACTGAGGCTTGGAGGAGGGTCATAGGGGGAGGAACCAGTGCACACCAGGTAGTCCTAAAGCTTTTACTTTTGTGCCCAGTCTCCTGCGGAGCCGCTATTCCCCATGGTCCTTACGGAGTTCCCAGCATCCACTACGGACTACGAGAAATAGAATTATCGGTAAGTAAATTCTTATTTTTCAATTTCTACAAGGTGGCAATTGTATGAAATCAATTTGTATTACCTGGAAAGGACCATCTGTAGGAGGGATATGGGATGGCTCTGTTGGTATTGCCTTTCCGATATTCTTCCTCAAGCAGTTGAGACATGTCATCGCTCTTTTACCCGCATGAGAAGAAAATCCTGGGGCGCACCAATAAGCTCTTACCAACTTACACATTCCTTCTTTACCTAGATGAGTCAGCCCGTGTGCCGCTTCCGCTAGACTTGGAAGGTATGCTCTGGGTGCCACTGGCTTACCCTGTCTATCTGTCCAGAGTCCTGAGGACTCCTGGCCATATCCTTTTGACCTCCAAACTGCTTTTTCTTGTGGTGAACACAAATTTTGCATTTCATACAATTTCTGTGTGTTTACAGTATTAAATACCATCAGTTGTGTGCTGTCTGTCTGTATGGGGGTACTGGCAGCTGATTTAGCAGCTTCGTCTGCTCGGCTGTTACCAAGTGATACCGGGTCTTGGCTATACGTGTGAGCTTTACACTTGATAACAGCCACTCTGTCGGGTTCCTGTATCGCTGTTAGAAGTCTTTTGATGTGGGCTGCATGCGCTACGGGTGTGCCAGCTGCCGTCATGAAATTTCTGAGGTGCCATAGGGCCCCGAAATCATGGACTACTCCGAAGGCGTACCTAGAATCCGTGTAGATATTGGCTGACTTGCCTTTAGCCAATTTGCATGCTCTGGTTAGGGCAACCAGTTCAGCAACTTGTGCTGAGTGTGGTGGGCCTAGGGGTTCCGCTTCTATGGTACCTTGGTCATCTACGACTGCGTATCCAGTACACAAGTCTCCCGAGTCCGTCTGTCTGTGACAACTGCCGTCAGTGTAGAAAGTAAAATCTACATCTTCCAGTGGGTTGTCACTGATGTCAGGCCTTGCCGTGAAATTTTGGGTCAAATATTCCATACAATCATGTGTGTCATTTTCCTTATTAAATCCTCCTTCACCATCACTCTCATCCTCCACCCTTTGTGCCTGTCCAGGCACACCTGGGAGATATGTTGCAGGATTTAATGCGCTGCATCTCCTTGTGGTGATGTTTACGGGGGCCATTAACGCCAATTCCCATCTTGTAAACCGCGCTGATGAGACGTGTCTGGTTTGGGCAGAATTCAGTAAGGCTGACACTGCATGTGGTGTATGAATTGTGAGGTTGTGTCCTAGCACTACATCTTCGCTTTTACTTACTAGCAATGCTATTGCTGCAACACTTCGCAAGCATGTGGGGAGGGATCGTGCTACCGTGTCTAGCTGAGCGCTATAGTAGGCTACCGGCCTGCTGGCATCACCATGCTTCTGGGTTAAGACACCTGCCGCGCACCCAGCACTCTCTGTTCCGTACAGCTCAAAGGGTTTTCCATAATCTGGCATGCCTAATGCTGGTGCCTGCGTTAGGCACTGTTTAAGTCTCTCAAATGCCATCTCAGACTCGTCTGTGTGCGAAATCCGATCAGGTTTGTTTGATGAGACCATCTCCTGTAAAGGCAAAGCCAGTATGGAAAAACCTGGGATCCAGTTACGGCAATACCCACACATTCCTAAAAACGTTCTAATCTGTTGCTGGGTTTGTGGCAGGGTCATGTCACGAATTGCTTGAATTCCATCAGCGGTGAGGTGTCTCAGTCCTTGTGTCAGACAGTGTCCCAAATATTTTACCTTGGTCTGGCATAATTGTAACTTATCTTTGGAAACCTTGTGTCCGGTGTCTGAAAGATGAAACAGGAGTTGTTTCGTATCTCTCAGGGACGATTCAAGTGAATCTGAACACAGCAGTAGGTCATCTACGTACTGTATTAATATTGATCCACTCTCAGGTTGAAAAGACTGTAAACAATCATGCAAGGCTTGCGAGAAAATACTTGGACTGTCAATGAAACCTTGTGGTAATCGAGTCCAGGTGTACTGAACTCCTCTGTATGTAAATGCGAATAAGTATTGACTGTCAGGGTGCAGAGGTACCGAGAAGAAGGCGGAGCAGAGGTCAATCACAGTGAAAAATTTGGCAGTGGGAGGGATTTGCATAAGGATGACAGCTGGATTTGGCACTACAGGGAATTGACTCTCAACTATTTTGTTGATCCCTCTTAGATCCTGCACTAATCTGTAACCCCTCCCCCCACTTTTTTTAACAGGGAAGATGGGACTATTGGCAGTGCTGGACATCCTTACCAGAATGCCCTGTTGTAGCAAGCGCTCTATTACAGGGTAAACTCCTAACTCCACCTCTGACTTCAGAGGGTATTGTGGGATTTTTGGAGCTATCCTACCATCTTTTACTTGTACAACTACTGGGGCTACGTTTGCCATTAATCCAGTGTCTTTTCCATCCTTGGTCCAAAGTGATTCCGGTATCTGGGAAATCATTTCCTCTACCTTGGACGGACACCTATTTACAATAACTGTGTGTGACATTAATCTTGTTGGGGAGTCTAGCATATCCTGCACTTCCTGAGCGTGGTTTTCGGGTATGTCCAAGAACACACCTTCACCTTCAGGAGTACAATATATGACACATCCCATTTTGCACAGTAAATCTCTCCCTAGGAGATTAGTCGGAGCCGATGCAGCCAGCAGAAAAGAATGCTTGGTATGCAAAGGCCCTATCGTAATCTCTGCAGGTTTGCTTAAAGGGTAGTGTTGTACTACTCCTGTTACTCCCATGGCTGGGATTGTTTTATCAGTGGTTCTCATGCCCACGGTCGAATTTATCACTGACTTGGCCGCCCCCGTATCTACAAGGAAATTTAGAGATTTACCAGCTACATCAATTGTGACCGCGGGTTCACTTCCAAGGCTCGCAATTAATTTCACTGGCTGCAGACTACAGGTGTGGCCCCACCCCTATTGTATGTGGTGACCTCCCTGCACTGCGCTGGCAGCTATTACCTGTGAAGGGGGTAAATGGGAACTATCAGAGACTTGCCAGTCTCTTCTTGGGGGATACCTTTTTGTTTCCCCTGCGTGTGGCTCATAACTCCGTCTCTGCGGTCCTTGATCCCAATTTCGTGTGTCATGTCGTTGTCTAGGGGGTTGATATGATTTTTGTGCATTTTTCAATCTACAGTCTCGTGCAAAATGTCTCTCTTTATGACAGTAATAACAAGTTACCACATCTGACTTACCCACAGGGGTCTGAGACTTATGCTGAGTTGGCCTTGTGGTAAGGGCCTGTATACTTACGGCCATCAGCTTATCACTCTGCGACTCCCTGTGTCTGGTGATGTTCCGATCATGATCAATAGTGGCCTCTCTCAAAGTAGCCACCGACAAACCTCGCCAACATGGTTGGGTGGTCTGTACCCTCGTCCTCAATACTTCCTTTAAACCATCCATTAACACAGATACTGCTACTTCTCTATGATTCACATTTGTCTTAATGTCTTCTATCCCTGTATACTTAGCCATTTCCTGCAGTGCCCGATGAAAATAATCAGCAGCTATTTCTCCCTCTTTTTGCTTGATGGAGAAAATTTTGTTCCATTTAGCAACAGCTGGGAAATATACTCCCAGCTGCAAATTAATTCTTTTCACATTATCTTGATTGTACTCCTCAGTAAGGGGTACCTCTTCATCTAGTCTACAGTCAGCTATAAATCTCGCTGAGTCGACAATGGAGGGTAAACATGCCCTCAGCAATATCCCCCAATCTTTGTTATTGGGCTCCACAGTATTTCCTAGCTCTCTAATGTACTTCTGGCTTGCAACTAGATCTTTCCTAGGATCAGGGAATTCAGACACCATTGATCTTAATTCCGTTCGGGAAAAGGGGCAGTGCATGGCGATGTTTCTGACAGGAGTGACTCCTGAAGTGTCAGTTTTCCCATTTGGTACTGCAATTACCCTAACAGGATTAAGTTCAATAACATCATTCTGAGTAGATTCTACAACATGTGGTGTAATGGTTTCGGCATAGTGTACAGTGCCGTACTTACCAGTTGATACGACCTCACCTGTCCCTCCACTAGGGGCCTTTGATACTGCTCTTACTGGTTGGGCCGTGCCCACTGTTGTTCTGCTATGGTGGCTGCTAGAGAGAGTGCCGGTATTGTTGTGGGCTCATCCTCTTGGTTACAATCCTGGGGAAAGTTTAAAACAGGGTACAGCTTGCACGAGTTAGTATTAGCATCAACAATCTTAGTTACATTATTCTTAACATCTATACAGTTACTAAGTGCATGTTTATCATACACCAGTGTGCCATTCTCTGTAACCACTTTCTCTCCTGTTATGTATGGTGGTGGTGGTGCGGTGGCTATCAGTTTCCTGATAGGGTTAGATCCAGCCGCTTGAGCCAATCCTCTTTGTATTTCACCTTCCTGTTGCCATAATTGTAAATAATCATAATGTTTGATCCGTCTCTTTGCAGATTTAATGAGACATATCCTTCTCCTTAGATTTTGTAACACCTCGGGGCTAAAACTGCCTACCCGTGGGAACTTTTCCCCGTCATGCACAGTCATTCTTTCCCATTCATCGCACAAAACCTCTGTGTGTGAACCGTATTTCTCACACATGATATACCTTGCCGACCCTATTGGTCGGTTTACTAAATCAACCTGAACCAGGGTTGATCGCCCCCTACCTGAACAACTGGCCCCCATCTTTGCAGGTGTTGCTTTCACTACCTCTGACCTTCAAATCAGGGTCTTCAGCGAACCCTTACAAAAACCAAGATGTCCGGGGTAGGCTGACGGTGAAAGTTTACCGAGTACCTCCACTCACTCGCCCACGTCGACCAATACGCCCACACACTGCCTTAGCGCTGGCGTACTCAACCTAGGGCCCCTGCAACCTGAACCTCTATTTACTGGAACGTGTGGGTGTGATCCGAAGAGCACTTAACCCTTCCCAGTAAATATCAGTTGCTGGAGAATTCCTGAGTGACCAGCGAACCTCCCGTAAAATAAAAAAATTACACAAATCACGTTAGAATGTACAAATAGCGTTTATGACCCCTCTAGCGTACGCAAATGGTACTGGGTCAAGTTACAAACTAATGCACACAATTACATGCGGTACAATCGTACTGCACATAAGCAACTAATCTTATGTGCGGAACGACCAGTGGAATCGAAAATTGTGGCTGCGAATTCCTTCAGCCAGAGCTTAATGGCCTATATGGGTATTGCACCAACCCTCCGGGTGTTGTGCTTCTTGACTCTATCTATAGCGGACTTCCTAGTCCGCTGTACCTAGACCTCCTGGTCTGTTATACTCTAATGCTCTTATTTCAATATGTTAACAAGGGATGCCTCCCAAGCCACCGCGCTGTCACTTTCACGTATGTACCTCACGAGAACTCGATTTCCTGTGGTTCCACCCAAAAATGAGAAACTTATATATATATGCACACACTCTTTCACCTCATATACTCTTTACTTTCGTTTCTGCGCAGAAATCCCTTTCATTCAGTATCACAGTCTAGTCCCAAAGGAGTTACAACTAGAGAAGGATTATTTACGCTAAAATTTATGACACTGAGAGTGACTTGCGCTATTATCGCGTTGCCTCCGTATCGCCTACTAAAACAATACTATCGTGTGATTTGTATTACGTGGGTGTATCCATACGCTCCGTTGCGTAATATACGCTACGTGCGTCGGCCCTTGCGTACGCTAGTCCCGCCCTTTGTTAGAGACACGTGTACGCAGGCCAGATATGTCCACAGAAACACAACTAACATGTTTATATCAATGTAAATGATCTTTAACTGTAATCATTTACTGAACACCACACAGAACTTCCTTGTATCTTAGGCAAGCCGTGTGCGTGTTTTACAAATTACTCCCTTACGTATTAATTTTACTTTTAACTACCAATAGCAACACATCTTTCTCAGCACGTTATCAATGATAAATGGCAAACAGGAAGGCGAGATGTGAAAATTACACAAATGGAAAATGCAGGTGTGTGCGTGTGTTGCATACGCAATGTGTATCAAACAGAAATAAAACAGTTTTAAAAGACAATAGCGTACTGTTCTTACCTTCCGGTTCCGGATTCCACCAGCACTCCAACAGCGTAGCGATGCAGACGCTTATCTAGTCAGCACTACCGTATCCCTCACCACCAACACGGATACGAAGGGATACTCCTTCCCGCCCTTTGCTGACAGATAAAGTCTGCTTGTGTTCGCTAGAGCGGATATGTGGAGGACGGACGAGCCGCCAATTGATAAAGCTAAATATTTATCTTATAACATTCACTATATACTGGTAAGAGACCCAGTATGCAATAAGCGTACGGGGTACCGTAAGGGTACGCACTTAGCGTAGCAGACGCTAGGCCGTGGTCGAGACGCACGAGCAGCACGTTCGCTCACGGCTTACGCTGGGTATCGAGCACGCTATAGGCGGTCCGAGTACCGTAATGCTACGCTACTAGCGTAGCGGACGCTGTGCCCACAAGAGGAACACGAGCGGCGCAGACGCTCACAGGATGACACAGTAAACCTTGTATGCAACACAATGTAACGCTGATTAACCTCTGTTATGTAAAAGTTGCTTGAGCGATTGAGACACTCCGATTACCCTTAGCAATGTAATGATAAAACACACAATACCTTGTAAGGTTCCAAAACCTTTATCTAGATGATTTTAGTATGTAAAAGGGGAAAACAGTTACAGCTTATACACTACAGCACTAACATAAAACACCTACACAGAATAACTGAAAATATACAATATACAACAGCGTAACAATAACAGAGAGAGAGAGAGAGTATGGTAAATACAAACAGAGAATAAGTTGGTTACAGAGAAAAACTTACACACTGGGGAATGATCGCTGCGCAGTCCTGGTACCAGCTCTCAAGTTAGTCAGTGATGAAAACCTTTTGTGGAGAGTAGACTGAGCTGGCCCAGACTGGCTGCCTTATATACACTACATACAGTACACTACAAAGGGGCCTACAATCTCATTGTTCATTGGACACAGGAATCTGTCTTCACATTATAACAAAAGGTCATAGGTTGATTCGAACAGGTGGGCTGTGACTATTTCATACTGCTCAGGTGGGAGGGAATCTCAGGATTCCCGCCGCATGGATAATGAACTGCAAATACAGTAAATGTCCATAAACTTCTTATAAACATAACTATTCGCAGGAGCGATTAATCTCTTTCAAACCAATACCGGAATGTTTCTAATAATATACTCTACCGTTGCATACTAAACACAACTGCTCAAAACCTGTCTGACCCTTCGTATCATGTAAAGAGGGATCTCTCCGTCCATGAACCAGTTACACTAAACAAACTCACTGATATTATTAAGAGGACCATAACCTATAAAACACACTATTTGGATTAATTATGTAACGATCGAGTCGCCCGCCAGACGCACACAAACTCTACCGTAAATGCACATACCACGCGCCTGAGCGCACGACCGTGGAGGCGCCATCACGCAACTGCGAATATGCGCACGCACGGGAGAGAATGTGCACGTGCAGCGGGCAAGCGCATGGGGTTAGTACAAGGCATGAGAATAACGATATTTTTCGACTTTGACAGTGGATTGAAAGCACGTCCCTGTATAAAAGCGGCACTTTAGTAAGTGCCGCTTTCCATTATATTTTCAATGGGCTTTTACAGCCCAAGGTTTGGCTTGACCCCGCCCCTGCCCGCCCTCCGTTCCCATTCACAACGGGAGGCACCACGATTGGTGCCTCCCAAACCCATTTAAACAGTAGTAATGATTAGTTTAATATAAAGGAGATACTTATGACATAGAATATGTGTCATAACTATCTTCTTTGTATTATTTTAATAATTAATGACAAGGGAAGCACTGCCTCCCCTGACTGCACGTCCCTGGTAGGAGGGAAATTTAGCCCCAGTAACTAAGGCAATCTTCAGATGGCATAGTCATTCTAGCCAGGTTCTCCAAGAGGTGGGGAGGGTACTTATTATCTGGAGGGACCCGGCAAGGGCCTGTGTCCACCACCGCCTTTCTCAGTAGCATGAGTAGCCTCTTTTCCGAGCGTGCTGGGCTGCAGTAGGGCCAGGGAGGCTGCTCGTATCCTCTGCCTGTGTTGGGAGGCAATCACACTGACAGCGCCCCCTTTTTAAGCATGCAGCCCGATAATATTGTTTCTATTTTTTATGTCAGAGGGCGTGACCATGCTCCGGTGATTAGACCATGTCCCTCCCAAAGTGGCGGTGCCTGGTGCAGCCCTTGACGGCTTTAATTGAAGCCTATGGGCTACATTTTGCAAAAGCTTCCAGGAGATCCTTCCCCGGAACATAAGCACACTCTAATGACGACGCTTGCACAGTAGCGTGGGCAGGTCCGGAACCTGAAAGTGAAGTGTTGGCTTATACAATCACTTTACTTCCACAAAGAAGGGATGGGTTCCTATTGCAGCCCCTGTCACTGGATGCGATTTTTGTTACATCTCGGTGATCCTTAATTTCTTATTGCAACAAAGCATATTGTGGCCAATCCAATTTATTTGGTGCGTCTAATTTTCCCCTCTAAACAGGAATGTCACAATTCAATTGTTGTGCCCAACAAGACAGGGTTTAGCGGTGTAAAACATCTAAACCCTTCTAAAGACCAGCTTTGGGCGTCCAAACTCCCGTTCTGACGCCAAAAGTGCTGACTTAGCGCACATATCTTCTCGCACCTCAGGATGCTGCGAGAAGAAATGTCATATCCGCGGCTACTGACCGTCTAAACGGAGCAACAATTGAATTGCTCCGTTTTGAGCTCCCTAGTTGTAGCCAGGGGCAAAAAAGCAATTGAATCGGCCCCACTGAGTGAAAAGTGCTATATTAATAACAGTATTATAATTAATAAGGACCCTTCATCAGTGTTTCTGTCATTTAACAGTGTGGAGCCTGCCAGGGGAACATAAGCAGTACATCATACATCAAGGTAATACATATATAACGTACTGTACTTGACACACACTGGAGCTATAGGTCAGAAAGTAAATAAAATAATTTGTGAATACATTTTTAAAGGTCTATAATAGTTTATCTCCTAGAGTATGTTTTAGAATTAAAATCACAATCTCTACCTGACTAAGAGAGACTGAGGTTAATTTATGACTTTTTGTAAAGTGGCAGCAGGGTGATAAGTGACCTCAGAGCTTCTCAAACTCTGTACATTACATGCAGTAAAAGCTTCAAGTACAATCACTTCTGATACACAGCCAGTAACTAATGCTTTTTCCTCGCAGCAGCCTGTTGGACATTTCTGTCTGTTGCATTCCTGCACCTAATCTGATTGCTGAGCAAGGCCAGCAACAGAAATCTTGGGGCCTTGTACACCGATATCTCTGGGGCCTTGCAACCCCCCTTGACTTGGCAAAGAGGGGCTTTAAAAAAAAAAGCACAGTGTGTGTGTGTGTGTGTGTGTGTGTGTGTGTATATATATATATATATATATATATATATATATATATTATATATGTAACAGGCTTGGATGATGTGTGACCACCTTCATACAGCACGGCACTGCAGCTCAAAAGACAAAACAGTTTATTCCTGCTTCAACGTTTTGAGGTCATCACCTCATCATCAGTCTGCCCTTTAGGGTTAAGGCATTAGGGTTATTTTAGGGGTCTGGGCTAGGGTTAGGGCCAGCAATAGAGAAATATATCTTTTGTATCTATCTATCTATCTATCTATCTATCTATCTATCTATCTATCTATCTATCTATCTATCTATGTCATCCTTAGGTCCAGTTTTATGGTGGGGGGGGAGGGGGGCAAGATTTGCTTCTGTTTGTGCACATATTTATGATTGGCAGCCACCAGCACTGGTTTTTCCTATAACACTGACTATAAATAATCTGAATTGGCAAACTGCAGAGATTAACCCTTTCTGTGACTGATGCACAGGGATCTGACAACCTCTATTCATAGGGCTTAGGTGGTCATTCCGAGTTGTTCGCTAGCTGCATTCGTTCGCTGCGGCGATGAGGCAAAAAAAGGCACTTCTGCGCATGCGGCGCAATGCGCATGCGCGGTGTACTATTACAACGAATTATGTCATTTTACATAGGGTCTAGCGATGCTTTTTAGTTGCACAGGCAGCCGCAGAGTGATTGACAGGAAGAGGGCGTTTCTGGGTGTCAACTGACCGTTTTCAGGGAGTGTTCAGAAAAACGCAGGCGTGCCAGGAAAAACACAGGCGTGTCTGGGCGAACGCAGGGCGTGTTAGTGACGTCAAATCAGGAACTGAATGGTCTGAAGTGATCGCAAGAGCTGAGTAGGTTTGAAGCTACTCTGAAACTGCACAAAAATTTTTGTATCCGCTCTGCGATCCCTTCGTTCGCACTTCTGCTAAGCTAAAATACACTCCCAGTGGGAGGCGGCATAGCGTTTGCACGGCTGCTAAAAACTGCTAGCGAGCAATCAACTCGGAATGACCACCTTAATTCAATTATGGGAGAAGTTTTTGCCCCGGGAAGAAGTGCAAGTATATACCGGACTTACGGTACCATTGGATTCGCAGATTTTTTTCTTGCAACACACTATATACATAGAAACATATAGTTTTACTTCAGGCATTACGGTTAGTTTAGGGGTCTGGGTTAGGGTCAGGGCCAGCAACAGAAATCTTGGGGTCCAGTACACTGATATCTCTGGGGTTCCCTCAACCACCCTCAGCTTGGCAGAGGGGATCTTTAAAAAGAAATGGAGCCTTGGCCGCCAGCGAGCCCGGCAGGTGGTTTTCTTGCTTAGCTACCTGGCTCTTCGGTGGCGGTGGCAGGGACATATAGAAAAGCTCCAGCACAGCAACATGTATAATTATGGCAATACAGCATGGACCACAGGGACTGGACAAAGTAATGGGGTAAAAGGAGGGGGGGGGGGGGGGGGGAGGTTAGGGTGCCTGTTAATTGTTTTCCTACTTAAATTGAGAAGTTGGAGCATGCACTTTAAAATGCAATATCGGCAGTGTAGCCCAGTTATTTGTGTCCCTGACCCTTGGGCCCTGCATAAGTGTCCCCTTTGTCCATCCCTGTCACCGGGCATGTTGCTGAGTAATGAAAACAAGGTACAAGTCAAACGCTGTAGGTTATAATTTAATATCTTTTTATCTTTAATTAAATTGACTGCATATTCTTCTAGAGATCCTAATTGTGTCTAAAATTCTGTTTACCCAGATATTCAAACAACCTATTAATACATACTGTTTTCCAATAAATGATGTTTTCTTAGTTAAGTGCTTTTATATTTCAGGATTAATTTTAAATACATTATTATACTGTATCTCCCTCTTACAATGATACATAGGGCCTAATTCAGAGTTGATCGCAGCAGCAAATTTGTTAGCAATTGGGCAAAAATATGTGCACTGCAGGGAAAGCAGATATAACATGTGCAGAGAGAGTTAGATTTGGGTGGGGTGTCTTCAAACTGAAATCTAAATTGCAATGTAAAAATAAAGCAGCCAGTATTTACCCTGCACAGAAACAAAATAACCCACCCAAATCTAACTCTCTCTGCAAATGTTATATCTGCCCCCCCCTGCAGTGCACATGGTTTTGCCCAACTGCTAACAAATTTGCTGCTGCGATCAACGCTGAATTACTCCCATTGTCTTACAGTTAATTTTTTCGAAAAATATTACATTTACATTAAGTTTAGAATTTTAAATTTAGCTTCTATTATTGCTTTTGTATGTTTACAATAAGTTACTGTATATAGATATATATAAAATATAATTAAGTATGCATTCTTTCTGTGCTTATTATTATTAAAGCTTACTCTTAAGATGATGCAAGGGTTCCGTAGCATCGAACAAGGGGAATATAACTGGCAATAAGTTCCGTACAGTGGCGGAACTAGCGGCAATGTGTGTCACACTTGCCAACCTGGCTGCCCCCTTTTTCGGGAGGGGGCAGCCTGGTAGGCGTATAGTGGGTGTGGGTGACAGCGTGGTGGGCTGCGAAGGGCAGAGCCTTTAAGGACACATCATCGCGGCTCTGCCCTTGCTTCATGGTGCCGAGGAAACAAGCACTACAGAGTGGGGGGCGGGACTACGATGACGTGATCCGCATCATCAGCCCCCACACTGCCCACTTCCACTAATGGCAGAAGGGGAGTGCAGGGGTTGCATCTAAATCTGGGACACTTGCCTGCCTTTTCGGGGACTGGGAGGATCACCCTATTTTCAGGAGTCTTCCGGCCTTTCCGGGAGGGTAGGCAAGTCTGAATATGTGATTATGTTGGGGAGTTGGGCTGGGAAGAAGGGGAAGGGGTATTTGCAGAAGCTTACAATAAAAGAGATATATGTGGACTCAGTAGGGAGCAAGGGGTCGCAATAAGGCAGGTTCATACAACAGTTAGAAGATAAGTTAGCTTGCAGATATGGGAGAAGAAAATATGAGTAGATGCTTGCTATCTATTAGCTGAACTGGGGAGGTTTAACCTTTTATGACGTCTTATCCATTTAAATGGACATTATTATTAGAACATGTATTGTGTAGTCTCTATTGTGATGATGGTTGCCATTCAAATCCCAATGTCCATTTAAATGTACGAGAATACTGTAAACATTTTCTGACAGATGGCTTGTAACGGGATAAAATATATATATGCACCTCTTTCTGCGCAGTTGGGAATCTCCTCGCAGCCTTTATGTGTCTTGGAAACGAGCACAATGTTTCCTTGAAAATTGAAACTATGTAATGAAAGAATAGACACACTTAAGGCGCTGAGAAAGATTCTTGGATACCTCTCACAAATTTTTATAAAAATATGATTTAATTTACATATATCGTAATAAAAACAATTCCACAAATCATTACTAAAGGAACCATAGGCTTGATTCCTTGCACATGATTAAAATACAATCGATGGTTACACCTTGCTGGAAAATGATCTTTATGATAGAATAGGGGCAGAGTCTCACCATGCCTTGGTGCTGCGGTGGGCTAGCTGTTGTAACAGATCTGGTCCCGGGCTGGAAGGCTCAGCACCACCGCAGAAGACTTTCCAGATTATCCAGGCAACTCCTTCCCCTTGTTTTCCAGCAAGTTAAAGCACAATGTCCAAGCAACGCATTTCGGTGATATACACCCTTTTCAAGTTTGGATAATGTGCTTCTTCCTCCTCAAGGTTTTTATACCTAACTAATTGGAACTTAATTGCATATTCCCGCCTATGATCTTCCGCTGGAAATCATCTGTCCGTCCCCTTCATTCCTCCTGAATTGCTGCATCATAGACGCCGAGCTTCGTTCCGCCGTTCCGGAACCGGAAGTGACGCTTTGCGTTCGACAGGCCACTTCCAGTTGCGTTCTATCGTGGATGTTGCTCGTGGCCACATTCTCTCTTTTACACACCGTTAGGATGTTTTTATACATGGATATGTATTGCGCCCCAATCACCAATGGAATAATAGAGTCGATGCCTTTTATTTTTGTTTTCCATCATCTTGGATTGCATAGACATTTCTTCTGTTCCCACCTACGCCATCTTTAAAGTGGGAAAAACATATTTTTCACCTTTTTTCCATTTTTTGGAGTTTTTCCTGACTCATTCCGTTTATAATGTGGTACTTTGTATTCCCACATAGTCCATCCCTTGAAATGAGTCAGGAATCTTTCGCTTTTTCTCCCAGGGCACGTATATGAAATAGAAAAAATACACATAAGAATTAGTTATGCAAATAAATTCTTTCAAAACATCCACAGGCAATTGGGGAAAAAAGAAATGAAAGAGGAGGAACTTAAAAAAGAATCTTAAAACACAAGATAAAAAAGACAATGCAATTAGCACAAGAAATTAAAATTTAATCTAGAAACCATTTTAATTCAAAGTCCACATTGTGGCCATTGGGTTTTAAAGTATCCATCTCGAAAATCCACCTCATATCGCTTTTTGCCAAGACTTTTTCAATGTTCTTATTTTTCCAATTAGCTTGTACCAATTGTATCCCCACAAAACGTTTGATATCCCTTTCACATTTATCATGTTTCCTTTTTACTTCGAATTCTGTTGTTTTGCATTCTAGATTTTTGTGAGTAGTAGTTCTGCACATAAGGCATTCCCCACATCTGTGGAATCCCTTAGTGCGGTTCCTTCTCACATTGATATCTGGAAGACTACTCTGAACTAGACTATTACGTATTGACTTGGCCTTCCTATATATAAACCGAGGTTTTAGTGGCAGATGGCTCCCTAGAATGGGGTCATCTAAAAGCAGTTTCCAGTTTTTTCTAAACATCTGTTCCACTTTCTTATGATGCGCCCCATATTTGGTCGTGAATGCCCATTCATAATTGTTAGTATCGTTCCTCTTTTTCTCCCTTTCTACTAACAATTCTGCTCAATCTATACCTTCTATTTTTCTTTTTGCTTCTTTTAAAATGGTTTCTGAGTAACCCTTTTCCTCAAACCTGGTGGTCATTTCTTCAATTTGTGTTTGTAAGACCTTTTCCTGAGAACAATTCCTTTTCAAACATTTGTACTGTCCCAATGGGATATTCTGTAACCAGCGAGCATGATGTTCACTATTCATTGTGATATATGAATTTGAATCTGTCAATTTTCTGTGAGTCTTAGTGTGGATTTTTCCATCCTCAATATAATTGACCAAATCAAGGAAAGTTCATTCCTTCTTACTAATAGTGAACGTAAAATATATGTTGAAATCATTGGGGGTTAAGTTCATTACAGAATTTTTTAAGTGAATCCTCTTCACCCCTCCACATGAAAAAGACGTCGTCTATGAAACGCCACCAGCATACCAAGTTTGCCCCAGCTGTCTAGCCTCATCCACATGGAGTTTTTCCCAGTAGGCCATGAATAAATTGGCATAGCTGGGGGCAAACCTGGTGCCCATGGCAGTTCCTTTCTGTTGTAAAAAATAATTACCATTAAAGTAAAAATAATTATTGGTCAATATGAATGCTATAGAGGCCAAAATGAACTCCTTCTGTTCTCCTGTGTATTCACTGGTATCCAAAAAATATGCAATAGCCTCCTCTCCCTTTTTCCAATCTATAATGGTGTATAATGTGCTTACATCAGCCCTAATCAAAAAATAATTATCCTCCCAATCTATATGTTCTAATTTTCGCAGTACATCTCCTGTATCTTTCAGGAAAGATGGCGTTTTCACCACCAGGGGTTGTAGGAATGAGTCTATCATTGCTGATAGATTAGACATAATACAGTTGATTAGGGCTGATGTAAGCACATTATACACCATTATAGATTGGAAAAAGTGAGAGGAGGCTATTGCATATTTTCTGGATACCAGTGAAAACACAGGAGAAGAGAAGGAGTTAATTTTGGCCCCCATAGCATTCATATTGACCAATAATTATTTTTACTTTGATGGTAATTATTTTTTACAACCGAAAGGAACTGCCATGGGCACCAGGTTTGCCCACAGCTATGCCAATTTATTCATGGCCTACTGGGAAAAACTCCATGTGGATGAGGCTAGACAGCTGGGGGCAAACTTTTTCATGTGGAGGGGTGAAGAGGATTCACTTAAAAAATTCTGTAATGAACTTAACCCCAATGATTTCAATATACATTTTACGTTCACTATTAGTAAGAAGGAATTAACTTTCCTTGATTTGGTCATTTATATTGAGGATGGAAAAATCCACACTAAGACTCACAGAAAATTGACAGATTCAAATTCATATATCACAATGAATAGTGAACATCATGCTCGCTGGTTACAGAATATCCCATTGGGACAGTACAAACGTTTGAAAAGGAATTGTTCTCAGGAAAAGGTCTTACAAACACAAATTGAAGAAATTACCACCAGGTTTGAGGGAAAAGGTTACTCAGAAACCATTTTAAAAGAGGCAAAAAGAAAAATAGAAGGTATAGATCGAGCAGAATTGTTAGTAGAAAGGGAGAAAAAGAGGAACGATACTAAAAATTATGAATGGGCATTCACGACCAAATATGGGGCACATCATAAGAAAAAGAAACAGATCTTTAGAAAAAACTAGAAACTGCTTTTAGATTACCCCATTCTAGGGAGCCATCTGCCACTAAAACCTCGGTTTATATATAGGAAGGCCAAGTCAATACGTAATAGTCTAGTTCAGCGAAGTCTTCCAGATATCAATGTGAGAAGGAACTGCACTAAGGGATTCCACAGATGTGGGGAATGCCTTATGTGCAGAACTACTACTCACAAAAATATAGAACGCAAAACAACAGAATTCGAAGTAAAAAGGAAAAAATACAAGATAAATGAGTTCATTACCTGTCATTCCAGAAATTTAATTTATCTACTGGAATGCAGGTGTGGACTCGTTTACATAGGGAAAACGTCAAGACCATTAAAGAAAAGGTCATCTGAACATGTGTATAATATGAGAAAAGGGTTAATTACACATCCACTCTCTGATCACTTCCTCCACAAACATGATAAATGTGAAAGGGATATCAAACGTTTTGTGGGGATACAATTGGTACAAGCTAATAGGAAAAATAAGAACATTGAAAAAGTCTTGGCAAAAAGCGATGAGGTGGATTTTCGAGATGAATACTTTAAAACCCAATGGCCACAATGTGGACTTCGAATTAAAATGGTTTCTAGATTAAATTTTAATTTCTTGTGCTAGTTGCATTAAGTCTTTTTTATCTTGTGTTTTAAGCTTCTCCTTTATTAAGTTCCTCCTCTTTCATCTCTTTTTCCCCCAATTGCCTGTGGATGTTTTGAAAGAATTTATTTGCATAACTAATTCTTATGTGTATTTTTTCTATTTCATATACGTGCCCTGGGAGAAAAAGCAAAAGATTCCTGACTCATTTCAAGGGATGGACTATGTGGGAATACAAAGTACCACATTAGAAACGGAATGAGTCAGGAAAAACTCCAAAAAAATGGAAAAAAGGTGAAAAATATGTTTTTCCCACTTTAAAGATGGCGTAGGTGGGAACAGAAGAAATGTCTATGCAATCCAAGATGATGGAAAACAAAAATAAAAGGCATCGACTCTATTATTCCATTGGTGATTGGGGCGCAATACATATCTATGTATAAAAACATCCTAACGGTGTGTAAACGAGAGAATGTGGCCACGAGCAACGTCCGTGATGGAATGCAACCGGAAGTGGCCTGTGGAACGCAAAGCATCACTTCCAGTTCTGGAACGGCGGAACGAAGCTCGGCGTCTATGATGCAGCAATTCAGGAGGAATGAAGGGGACGGACAGATGATTTCCAGTGGAAGTTCATAGGCGGGAATATGCAATTAAGTTCCAATTAGTTAGGTATAAAAACCTTGAGGAGGAAGAAGCACATTATCCAAACTTGAAAAAGGTGTATATCACCGAAACGAGTTGCTTGGACATTGTGCTTTAACCTGCTGGAAAACAAGGGGAAGGAGTTTGCTTGGATAATCTGGAAAGTCTTCTGCGGTGGTGCTGAGCCTTCCAGCCCGGGACCAGATCTGTTACAACAGCTAGCCCACCGCAGCACCAAGGCATGGTGAGACTCAGCCCCTATTCTATCATAAAGATCATTTTCCAGCAAGGTGTAACCATCGATTGTATTTTAATCATGTGCAAGGAATCAAGCCTATGGTTCCTTTAGTAATGATTTGTGGAATTGTTTTTATTATATATGTAAATAAAATCATATTTTTACTAAAATTTGTGAGAGGTATCCAAGAATCTTTCTCAGCGCCTTAAGTGTGTCTATTCTTTCATTACATAGATGGCTTGTAATGGTCACCGCGAGTTTGAAAGATGGCTTCACCCAGAAAGATCTCCACAATGTGAATATCCCCTTTACAAGTAAAACAACGTACTTTATCAGTCGAATTTCTACAAAATCATTACTGGAGTTGCTAGATTATCAACAGTATTTTGTATTTGAGTACTAAATAGCACGAACAGCTTGTAACATACAGCAACAAATGTTAACTTTCTAAGAATAATGGGGAGAGATAAAAGCTCCTCCCAAAGTTCCTGGATGCCAAATCACTGTGCTTAGCGTCTCTACAGTATTTTGTATTTGAGTACTGAATAGCATGAACAGCTTGTAACGTACTCTGCTGTAAAGGCTACAGCAGCAAGTGTTATCTTTCTAAGTATAATATAGAGAGATAAAAGCTCCTCCCTAAGTTCCTGGATGCCAAATCACCATGCTTAGAATCTCTGCACAGTATTTTGCATTTGAGTACTGAATAGCATGAACAGCTTGTAACGTACTCTGCTGTAATGGCTAGAGCGACATATGTTATCTTTCTAAGTATAATGGGGAGAGATAAAAGCTCCTCCCTACGTTACTGGATGCCAAACCACAGTGCTTAGCATCTCTGTATAGTATTTTCTATCTAGCCAAAAACCCTGCATCCCGTGCAAGGTGGGCGGAAAACTGAAGGGGACCCGACACACGGTTGCTTGTCATTTCCCTTTGCAGTGTCACATAAACTAGTGGTTGGTCTGCCCCGAAAGACAAGTGTCTCCTCTTTTGTTTGGTACTGGCCCCGAGTCTCTGGGACACCCAGAACCAGAGATATCAGGATGCGGACTATAGTCTAAGGACCCATTTTCCCATAGACTATAATGGGCCCATTAATTCAGACCCACCATGGGTTCCGACACTTGCCATGAGCCTTGTGGGGGTCACAGAAACTTGGAGTTGGTATCTTCCTGTAGCTAATCGTCTCCCCTTCCATACCAATCCAATTCTGAGCAGATTGGACACTCAGAACCGGAGACATTAAGCTTTAAGTCCATTTTAATTGAATTTCATTTAATAGCTCACATAAACCGAACATCAATGGACCATTGCTTTAACACGTTCGTTTGTGTCTGTACACATTATTTTTATGTATTGATTTATTGTTTTTTTTGGGGGGGTCTCGACAGAAAATTTATATTTTCGACAGCGTCTTTGAACTCCGCTGGTTAATCCCCACCTACCCCCTCACCCTTCCCCCTCCCCTTTATGCCATTAAGGAATTTGGATGCTCATATTGCAGAACACGGTATTAAGCCACCACCTCTCCCTACTACTATCCCACTTCCACCTTTCCCCCTGGAAGCCTGCACAGTTCATACAGTAAACAGGGAGGGAAGTCAGGTTACAATAAATGTACAACACAATACTGTACTGTTTATGAAAATCACTTTGATAGATGTGCAAATGGTACAGTAGCAGTCAACCCTTCTCATGAAGTGCAACATATATTCTCTATCACTGATGATCTACAGTACTGTGTTGCTCGAGCAGTTAATTGTGTCAGGATACACTCATTTATATTTATTGGTATGCCTACGGGTGCTCATTACCGCTGTGTATTTTAGATAGCGAAATGAGTCGCTCATGCAGATGTACCCTGATTTATGTGAAACCTGTGTGCACCCTTCCATTGAATGTATTACAATGGATTACACAGAAAAAAATGAATAAAGTGAATGTCTGGGAAAAAAAATATAGATTGGCACTTTGGGAATCGAACCCGGGACTCTCAGCGTGGGAGATGGGAGCCTTCACCGCTAGCCCACGTCGCTGCATGGAAGATACACAAGTTCATGTGTAAAAGTAATGCAAGCAGCGATTCCTTAACATTGGTGTTCGTTTAAGCCGTTAGGGGACTCGGACACTCATATCGCAAAACAGTCTGTGTATTACAATGGATTACACAGAAAAAAAATAAGATTTTAAACCTGCCGGTAAATCTTTTTCTCCTAGTCCGTAGAGGATGCTGGGGACTCCATAAGGACCATGGGGTATAAACGGGCTCCGCAGGAGACATGGCCACTCTAAGACTTTAGATGGGTGTGACCTGGCTCCTCCCTCTATGCCCCTCCTCCAGACCTCAGTTATAGAACTGTGCCCAGAGGAGACAGATAGTACGAGGAAAGGATTTTTGTTAATCTAAGGGCGAGATACATACCAGCCCACACCATACACACCGTACAACATAGTATATACTAAACCAGTTAACAAAAATAGTATAAAGGTACACAGTACCTCCTGGCGCCAATTGAATGCTCAGTAATTTAAATGAAAAATATGTCTGCAGCTCTCCTAAATTAAAGGGACCACCCCGCCCTTCACAAACAAATAACACTAAAAAAGGAAAACTAGAAAAGCGCTGACAATTTGATAATATTAAAATGCAATTTAATTTTTATTTTTGTAATAAAATATATAAGTTTAAAAAATAAATAAAAAATACATAAATAAAACGACTGTCCTATACTGGCACGACTAGAGATCAACAATTAATCATAAAAATTCCCTGTCTTAATTATATAGCAGGCAGATGTTATACTACACCTTTCAAAACACACAGTATATGTGATTAAACAAACACAGGAACAATATAGTGATACCAATACACACAATATAACAAAATGATGTTTCTACTGATTAGTAGCAAGGTAATAACATTCCTTGATTGAATATAATGTTGCAATGCTAATTCCTGTATCGCAGATGGTCACATAATAATGGATATTCTCCAAAAGATGTAGCAATAGTTACAATGGCGAGTTGTTAGTTTGCCAAGCAAGAAAAGCTAGTATGCATGCATAATTATAGATTGTATTGCAGGGTTATACTTAGCATTTGTTGTTTAAGCATGACCATGCTATTAGAAAGCAGAGATAATACCGCGTCCTCCCTCTGGGCAGTGGGCTCTTATCTACTCCCGGCTCTGGTGCTCCACAACCTTTATAAAAGCCTTATCCGGAGATACAGATGGTCCCAATTTTCAGGAGAAAGCTAGACCGGTAGATACAAATTCCGCCAGTACAGGTCTCGTGTAGCAGTCGATCAGAGACGCATTTCCCCGCCTTCAAGCTATTAAGCACATCGGCGGCTTCATCAGTCAGTTAACAGTATGAACAAAACAGCATCAGCCAGAGACTGATCTCAACTGTAACATAACCCTTATGTAAGCAGCAACTATATACAAGCCTTGCAGAATTTGTCCGCACTGGGACAGGTGCCCAGCATCCTCTACGGACTAGGAGAAAAAGATTTACCGGTAGGTTTAAAATCTTATTTTCTCTTATGTCCTAGAGGATGCTGGGGACTCCGTAAGGACCATGGGGTTTATACCAAATCTCCAGACCGGGCGGGAGAGTGCGGATGACTCTGCAGCACCGATTGAGCAAACATGAGGTCCTCATCAGCCAGGGCAGAGGTTCTCAAACTCGGTCCTCGGGGGCACACACAGTGCATGTTTTGCAGGTCTCCTCACAGAATCGCAAGTGAAATAATTAGCTCCACCTGTGGACCTTTCAAAATGTGTCAGTGAGTAATTAATACACCTGTGCACCTGTTGGGTTACCTGCAAAACATGCACTGTGTGTGCCCCCGAGGACCGAGTTTGAGAACCTCTGAGCCAGGGTATCAAACTTGTAGAATTTTGCAAAAGTGTTTGAACCCGACCAAGTCACTGCTCGGCAAAGCTGTAATGCCGTGACGCCTCGGGCAGCCGCCCAAAAAGAGCC
Organism: Pseudophryne corroboree; assembly: GCF_028390025.1. Classification (NCBI taxonomy): domain Eukaryota; kingdom Metazoa; phylum Chordata; class Amphibia; order Anura; family Myobatrachidae; genus Pseudophryne; species Pseudophryne corroboree. Next base: position 184,989,873 of record NC_086447.1, read on the forward strand.
CTCCTTCCTAGTGGAATGGGCCTTTACCGAATTTGGTAACGGCAATCCAGCCGTAGAATGAGCCTGCTGAATCGTGTTACAGATCCAGCGAGCAATAGTCTGCTTAGAAGCAGGAGCGCCAACCTTGTTGGCTGCATACAGGACAAACAGTGCCTCAGTTTTCCTAACCCTAGCCGTCCTGGCTACATAAATTTTTAAGGCCCTGACTACATCAAGGGACTTGGAATCCTCCAAGTCTCGCGTAGCCACAGGCACCACAATAGGTTGGTTCATATGAAACGACGAAACCACTTTAGGCAGAAATTGAGGACGAGTCCCCAACTCTGCTCGATCCAAATGGAAAATCAGATAGGGGCTCTTGTGAGACAAAGCCGCCAATTCGGACACCCGCCTCGCAGATGCCAAGGCCAACAACATGACCACTTTCCACGTGGGAAATTTTAATTCAACTATTTGAAGAGGCTTAAACCAGTGTGATTTAAGGAACTGGAACACCACATTAAGGTCCCACGGTGCCACTGGGGGCACAAAAGGAGGTTGGATTTGCAGCACTCCCTTTACAAAAGTCTGGACTTCTGGGAGAGAAGCCAATTCCTTCTGAAAGAATATAGATAAGGCCGAAAGCTGCACCTTAATGGAGCCTAACTTTAGGCCCATATCCACTCCTGTCTGTAGAAAATGGAGAAAACGACCCAGCTGAAAATCTTCCGTAGGAGCATTCTTGGCTTCACACCAAGATACATATTTCCTCCAGATACGGTGATAGTGCTTCGCCGTTACCTCCTTCCTAGCTTTGATTAGAGTAGGGATGATTTCCCCCGGAATACCTTTCCTAGCTAGGATTTGGTGTTCAACCGCCATGCCGTCAAACATAACCACGGTAAGTCTTGGAACACACAGGGCCCCTGTTGCAACAGGTCCTCCCTGGGAGGAAGTGGCCACGCATCTTCTGTAATCATTTCCTGAAGATCTGAATACCAGGCTCTTTGAGGCCAATCTGGGACAATGAGTATTGTCTGCACTCTTGTTCGTCTTATGATTCTCAATATTTTTGAGATAAGTGGAAGCGGAGGGAACACATAGACCGACTGAAACACCCACGGTGTCACCAGGGCGTCCACCTCCACTGCCTGAGTGTCCCTCGACCTGGAACAATACGTCCGAAGCTTTCTGTTGAGGCGTGACGCCATCATGTCTATTTGAGGAAGACCCCAACGACTTGTTATCTCTGCAAAGACCTCTTTATGAAGTACCCACTCTCCTGGATGGAGATCGTGCCTGCTGAGGAAGTCTGCCTCCCAGTTTTCTACTCCCGGAATGAAGACCGCTGACAGAGCGCTTACATGATTTTCCGCCCATCGAAGAATCCTGGTGGCTTCTGCCATTGCAGCTCTTCTTCTTGTCCTGCCCTGGCGGTTTACATGCGCCACGGCTGTGACGTTGTCTGACTGGATCAGGACGGGTAAATTGCGAAGAAGATCCTCCGCCTGTTGCAGACCGTTGTATATGGCCCTTAATTCCAGCACATTGATGTGTAGACAAGCCTCCTGGCTTGACCATATTCCCTGAAAATTTTTTCCTTGTGTGACTGCTCCCCATCCTCGGAGGCTCGCGTCCGTGGTCACAAGAACCCAATCTTGAATGCCGAACCTGCGACCCTCTAGAAGGTGAGCACTCTGGAGCCACCACAGGAGAGAGACCCTGGCCCTGGGGGACAGGCTTATCCTCTGATGCATCTGTAGATGGGACCCTGGTGTTCTTTTCCCTCTACCTCTACCTCTGGCGAGGAAGGAAGAGCCACGCCCCTTTCTGAACTTATGAGACCGAAAGGACTGCATCTGGTATTGAGGTGTTTTCTTCTGCTGTGGGGGAACGTAAGGCAAAAAAGAAGACTTACCCGCGGTAGCTGTGGAAACCAGGTCCGCGAGGCCCTCCCCAAATAAAACTTCACCCTTGTAAGGCAAAGCCTCCACATGTCTCTGAGTTAGCATCACCTGTCCATTGACGGGTCCACAGGGCCCTTCTAGCAGAAACTGCCATGGCATTGGCTCTTGAACCCAAAAGCCCAATATCTCTCGCAGCCTCTCTCATATATAACGCTGCGTCCTTGATGTGACCTAAGGTCAACAAAATACTATTTTTATCTAGGGTGTCAATGTCAGATGACAAGTTATCAGCCCAAGCTGCAATTGCGCTACCCACCCATGCCGACGCTACTGCAGGACTGAGCAGGGCTCCCGCAGTCGCATAAATTGATTTTAAGGTAGTTTCCTGCCTGCGATCCGCAGGATCCTTTAGGGCCGTCGTGTCCGGGGACGGTAGTGCCACCTTTTTGGACAAGCGCGTTAAGGCCTTGTCCACCGTGGGCGAGGATTCCCACCGTAACCTGTCCTTTGAGGAGAAAGGATACGCAATAATAATTCTCTTGGGAACCTGCAGTCTCTTGTCTGGAGTTTCCCAAGCCTTTTCAAATAAAGCGTTCAGCTCATGAGATGGGGGAAACGTTACCTCAGGCTTCTTTTCCTTAAACATGTAGACCCTCGTGTCAGGGACAGAGGGGTCCTCTGTGATATGCAAAACATCTTTTATTGCAATAATCATATATTGAATACTCTTGGCGACTCTTGGGTGCAACCTTGCATCATCATAGTCGACACTGGAGTCGGAATCCGTGTCGGTATCAGTGTCTGCTATCTAGGAAAAGGGACATTTATGGGACCCTGAAGGGTCTTGTGACACAGTAACAGCCATGGATTGACTCCCTGCTTTGTCCTTGGACTCTGCTTTGTCCAATCTCTTATGTAATAAAGCCACATTAGCATTTAAAACATTCCACATGTCCAACCAATCAGGTGTCGGCTGTGCCGACGGAGACACCACCACCATATGCTCTGCTTCCTCCCTAGACGAGCCTTCCGCTTCAGACATGTCGACACACACGTACTGACACCCCCACACACTGGGATATATGAATATGGGGACAGACCCACAAAAGGCCCTTTGGAGAGACAGAGAGAGAGTACGCCAGCACACACCCAGCGCCAGTAGATACTGAAACAAAGTCCCAGCCTGTACAGCGCTTTATATATAGAATTAGCACCAAATAACTGTGCCCCCCCCCCTCGTTTTTGCCCCCTGTTACTTATTCAGCGGGGGAGAGTCAGGGAGCAGCTTCTCTGCAGCATGCTGTGGAGAAAATGGCGCTGGTTAGTGCTGGAACATCAAGCTCCGCCCCCTCGACGGCGGGCTTTGGTCCCGCTATTTTTATTATACTGGCAGGGGATTTATTATATACTGCCTCGGCAGTATCTATATACGTGTGCCAGTCTTATGTGAGGTAAAAATTGCTGTCCAGGGCGCCCCCCCCTGTGCCCTGCACCCTTGCTGTGCCTGTGTGTGTTGTGGGAGCAATGACGCGCAGCGCGACTGCTGCACGGTACCTCATGAAGATCTGAAGTCTTCTGCCGCCTTTGAAGTCTTCTTGCTTACTATACTTACCTGGCTTCAACCTTCCGGCTCTGTGAGGAGGACGGCGGCGCGGCTCTGGGACGAACAGCAAGGACGACACCTGTGTTCCGACCATCTGGAGCTAATGGTGTCCAGTAGCCTAAGAAGCAGAGCCCATCAGTCCAGGAAAGTGGGTCTGCTTCTCTCCCCTCAGTCCCACGAAGCAGGGAGCCTGTTGCCAACAGTGCTCCCTGAAAATAAAAAACCTAACAAAAGTCTTTTCAGAGAAACTCAGTAGAGCTCCCCTGTAGTACATCCAGTCTCCTCTGGGCACAGGATCTAACTGAGGTCTGGAGGAGGGGCATAGAGGGAGGAGCCAGTTCACACCCATCTAAAGTCTTAGAGTGCCCATGTCTCCTGCGGAGCCCGTTTATACCCCATGGTCCTTATGGAGTCCACAGCATCCTCTAGGACGTAAGAAAAAAATTATAAAGTGAATGTCAGGGGGAGAAAAAAATATAGATTGGCACTTTGGGAATCGAACCCAGGACTCTCAGCGTGGGAGGCGGGAGCATTCACCGCTAGCCCATGTCGCTGCATGGAAGATACACAAGTTCATGTGTAAAAGTAATACAAGCAGTGATTCCTTCCCATTGGTGTTCGTTATGCCTTTAGGGGACTTGGACGCTCATTTTGTGCACTGTACATACTTTAAAGTCAATGAACTACATTATTCCTTTCACACATTAGTTGCGTCTGCATAACACGTTCATTTGCGTATGTATAAACTATTCACACATTGATTTGGCACCCAGGAATTTAGGGAGGAGCTTTTATCTCTCCCCACTATAATACTTAATACTACGGGATTTGGACGCTCACATATCCCTAATCCTAACAGGATTTGGACGCTCACATATCCCCAATAGACCATACTGTACCTGTAACACGTTTGTTTGCATCTGTACATGCTGTACTATTTGATTCTATATTATATACTGTATGACATACTGCAGCATAATGTAGTGTAATGAGACGCACCAGTAAAGTAGTTCTTACGCTACAGTTCAGTATTGTATTTTAATAGAGACCAAACGCATGCGCATTGGTGATTTTAAAAAGCGACATCTGGTGGATGATCACAGGTATTACACTCAAGGGTAACGCCAAATGCTCTGTGCACCTCCCTTCGACTAGGCGCGCCTCTTTGCGCCCAGGCACGCTGCGTATGGCTGATCGTGACTAACGCCTCAGCCAGCCAAGATAACGGAGAGCCCATCTGTACATCACATGGCAGACAACTTATTTAGCTGGCAAAGGAAAAGTCACAAATTGTAACTTAGATTGGCAAACATTGGCCGTTAATGCTGTAGATTTTAATTGCCACAGGAAATCATATTAAAGCATTACCCACAATACAAATGATCTTGGTTAATCAGATTTACATCTGGCTGTGGTTTTATTGGTACTTAATATATTCCTACATGAATTAGAGGAGTTTTCAGTCATTACTTAATGCGATTTTGTGCCTTAGTTTTAATGGCCTTGTGTCTATGTAATGTGGTAACTGTTTTTGTACTATGCTACCATGTCACTAATCCGGTACGCGCACGGGACACAGGTAGAGTGTAAGTGAACTAACCCATGATCCTGCTTTGTCTTTATAAGTAATAGATGATCAAAGCTGTACCTAATGTTTGAGATGCGGTCTTACAAGTCATATAAATGGGTAAGTGACTAAGGAGTATAATTTATCAAAGGATTAAAAGTTCTATTGCTTTTGCCAACAAGTCGGCTTTGCCCAATACATAATGAGGTTACCGGCAGCCATACGACTACTATTGCCAATAGCTACTCTTGCCTGTGATAAGAATCTCTATGTTCCACCAGTGTTAGCGTTCCATGCACAGCAAAACATGGAGATGCCTATTTAACAAATAATGTGGTGGTACAGTATTTGTTGAAAGGAATATATCTCTATTATCAATAAAGTACCTGTCTGTGACATATAAGTATTGTTCTGTCTGCTAAATAAAAGGTGAGATGCAGCAAGCTGATAAATGCGGCCAAACCTTCGAAAATACAGTCTCCTGAGGTTTGACCATACACCGCATATGCACCAAGCCCTGGAATGTGATAGATTCTGTGGCTTGGATGCTTATAGACTTCTATCACACTGTCCCTTCTGAGAAGGATCCGGTTGGATCCCTCCCAGCACCCCCCTTCCTCCCTCCCCTTCCGCAACCACAACACGTGTGTTACCAGACGCATGCGCACACAGGCTCTCGGGTCATAAACCCGGAAGTCCACATATCGCAAATGACAGCTCTTACCACAAGAGCTGACCTTCGTGATTTTCTTCATGCATATGGCGTTAATAAACGCTGCTATGCACGTGGAGAGAGGCGGGATGCATTGTATTGAAAATGCAATGACTGCTGCATCCAGCCCAAGTCTTGAACACATCAGTGTCAGGTGAAGTCACCTCCGCCTTTCAGTGTGTCTCTATCACTGACTAAGTCGTACACGAGCCAGCCATTTTTGGGGAGACCACAAATATCCTGAGACCTACAGTACTGAATGTAAATAACTCAGCCGCTAGAGAAAAAGTAATGGTACTGTTTAACTGATCACCAAGAGGTGAGGGAAGGAAAACGCTCTCAGTGAAGTTTCAGACAGGACCATCAGTGCCGGGGCCATGCTTGCCTGATGGAATGTTGTGTGACCTCTGAAAATTTGGAATACCACGGACTCCCAGAAGAGTAGCTCACCCTTCCTTTTCCAAGTGAAGTGGGCGGGATAAAGGCACAGTGACCCGATTCTCAGAGAATTGTGTCATCTGAGCTCCGTCTCCTTATCAAGGACCCCTGATTAGTAGCATCCACGCTACCCACAGAGATTAGTTCCATCTCAGTTTTGGGATCTCTCATGGAGGGGAATATTTTAAACTAGGTGATTCATCATGCCCTACGGGCGCTCTTCACACCGTCGTTTGGGGCTACGCCCCGTTAACCCCTGCACACCTTTGGACATACGCAGGCCGGTAGATAACAGAATCAGAAACACAGGGCAGTATAGAGGGCATACAGAAATGGTGTCCGGTTGAGAAAAGATAGAGAGGCGTAGGGGGGGGGGGGAGAAAGGGAATGTACAGAAACGCGGTGCGATCGGTAAAGGATAGGGAGAGTCAGGGTGGTAGGGAGAGGATAAGGAGAGGGAAGGTGTTAGACAGAAAATACCGTTGCAAGAGGCTACGACCCATTAACCCCTGCACGGGCTTCAGCTGTGCTATAATTGTTATTATATGGAGTTTTACCTGCAAAAAAGTTTATGCTATTGGGTAAATATTGCAAGGGGGAAGGGCGTGCGATTGTCAAGAAGGCGTAGCCCTTTGTGAGGGCGTAAAGAGTGGCCGCAGGGCACAATAAATAACATAGTGTAGTATATACTGCTAGTGTATGCAGCGCAGCTTATACACACAGTGGCCACAGGTATCAGAGCAGCGTATACACACAATGGACACAGGTAGCTGAGCCGCTTATACACACAATGGCCACAGGTAACGGAGCCACGTATCCACACAGTGGCCAGAGGTAGCAGGACAGCTTATACATACAATACCCACAGGTAGCAGAGCTGCTTATACACACAATACCCACAGGTAGCAGAGCCGCTTATACACACAGTGCCCACAGGAAGCAGCACAGCTTATACACACAGTGGACACAGGTATCAGAGCCACTTATCCACACAGTGGCCAGAGGTAGCAGGGCAGCTTATACACACAATACCCACAGATAGCAGAGCAGCTTATACACACAGTGCCCACAGGTAGCAGAGCCACTTATACACACAGTGCCCACAGGTAGCAGAGCCGCTGATACACACAGTGCCCACAGGTAGCAGAGACGTTGATACACACAGCGCCCACAGGTAGCAGAGACGTTGATACACAACGTGCCCACAGGTAGCAAAGCAGTTTATACACACAATGACCACAGGTAGCAGTGTTGCTTATACACACAATGGACCCCGGTAGCAGTGCCACTTCTACAAAAATTCCGATAGGTAATAGAGGCACTTATACACACAGTGGCCACAGGTAGCTGAGCCGCTTATACACACAATGGCCACAGGTAGCAGCACCACTTATACACACAATGGCCACTTTTAGCAGCACCGCTTATACACAAAATGGCCACTGGTAGCAGTGTCACTTATACACACAATGGCCACAGGTAGCAGCACCACTTATACACACAATGGCCACAGGTAGCAATGGCGCTTATACACACAATGGCCACAGGTAGAAGTGTCACTTATACACACAATGGCCACTGGTACCAGAGCCACGTATACACACAGTGGCCACAGGGAGCTGTGCCACTTATACACAATGGCCACAGGTAGCAGTGTCGCTTAGACACATAATGGCCACAGTATTACTTTTTTTTTATTAATCCAATGTCCATTGGTAGCAACTATACTCACAGAAGTTCAGTGTGTGTGTGTGTGTGGGGTTTGGAAAGAAGGTGGGTTCAGTGAGGTGGAGGTGCCTATCCATGCCGCTGATCACCCCGATTCAGGGAATCACTTGTAGCGGCTGCGGATGGTGTCCGAGGTGCTACGTGTGGTGGAGGGGTGGGTGCGGGAGGGGGTCCAGAGGTGTTGCGGGTGGTGGAGGGGTGGGTGCAGTGGCACGGATGGCGGAAAGGGTGCAGAGGTGCTGTGGGTGGGGGAGGCGTAAATGTGGAGGGGGCGCAGATGGGGGAGGGGGTCTAGAGGTGCTGCGGGTGGGGGAGGTGCAGGTGCGGAAGGGGAGTGTAGATGCTGTTGGTGGGGGAGGGGTGGGTGCGGGGGGCTGTGGATGAAGGAGGGGGTCTGGAGGTGGTGTGCATGGGGGCGGGGCGATGTAGTGGGGGGGTGTTTGGGGAGGTGGGGTTGCAGGGGGGGTGAGGTTGGGTGATAGGTTCTAGAAGTGCTGCGAGTGGAGGGGTGGCTGCAGGGGAGCCGTGGATGGGGTCCGGAGGTGCTGCGGGTGGGGGAGGTGTGGTAGATCCACGAATGGGGGAAGGTGTCTATAGATGATGTGGGTGGGGGAGGGGTCCGGAGGTGCTCTGGTTGGGGGAGTGGCGGATGCGGGGTGTGGTGGGGGTCCGGATGCGCTGTGGGCAGGGGAGGGGGCGGGGGGTGCTGCGGGTGTGGGTGCTACGGGTGGGGGAGAAAGCGGGAGTGCCGCGGGTGGGAGGGGGATGTGGTGGATGCTGTGGGTGGGAGGGGGGGCATGTGCAGCGGTTGGGGGGCAGATGTGGTGGATGCTGTTGGTGCAGCGGGTGGAGTGGAGGATGCGGGGGTTTAGCTTGGGGGAGAGGTGGGTATGGGGGTGCGGGGGAGGGGTGGTGGGTGCTGCGAGTGTGGGTGCTATGGGTGGGGGAGGGGCGAGAGTGCAGCGGGTGGGGGAGGGGTGGGGGGTGCTGCAGATGTGGCTGGTATGGGTGGGGGAGGTGCAGTAGTGCCGCGGGTGGGGGAGGGGCGGGGGGTGCTGCAGATGTGGCTGCCATGGGTGGGGGAGGGGCGGGAGTGCCGCGGGTGGGGGAGGGGCGGGGGGTGCTGCAGATGTGTGTGCCATGGGTGGGGGCGTGAGTGCCGTGGGTGGGGGGTGCTGCAGGTGTGGGTGCCGCGGGTGGGAGGGTGCGGGGCGTGTGCTGCGGGTGGGTGGCGGATGTTGTGAAGGCTGTGGGTGCCGCAGGTGGGAGGGGGGCGGGGCGGCAGTCAGTGGTCGTCCACGGCATTTTCCTCCGGACTGTGCGGCAGCTGAGCAGTCACCGGCTGCAGTGTCACCAGGGTGCAGGGAGTGTACGGGGAGGGGGGAGAGAGGGGGAGTGGGCGGAGATTGGGAGGGGACTGGGCGGGGATGGGCGGACCGAGGGAGGGGACTGTTCCTGGCCTGCATCCAGCCACCCAGATCCCAGATCTGTGACTGTGACTCCGCCCAGCATTAGCAAATGAGTCACAAAGTCACAGATCTGGGCTATTATATAGGAGATGTGACAAGTATGACTAGCCCATTTTAACAGCCCAGGCCACTCCCATACCGTCCTGATGGCGGTCTTGTCCACCTTGGTATCAGTGGTGACTGTAGACATAACATAATGTTATTCATGATTTAGGCAGGTAACATAGCAGCTAATGAAATTTCTGCGCACATGTAGCACTAATTCATATTATTACAACATATGTAGATATATACATACAGATATATACACTACGTTTTGTAGTGCTCGTTACAAGAGGCAGCATTTTGGTAAGGAGATTAATGCTATCTGTTGTATCCCGCAGAGAATATCCCTTTGTTGCTTATTATATACAACAGCATTTCATGCATTATCTGCTGTTACATTACAGTTGGCCTCAGAATCTGTTAGAGAAATTTCCAACAGGTTTTTTAAACCTCAAAGCTATTCCCTGTGTATGTGCTTTATCTGGGATTCTTTGGCACAATATCTTTCTTCTTTAAAGGAAAAAGATAAGCAAGATGCCATTGATTCATGTGGTGTATAAAGTGAAATGTAAGTGAACCCAGTTTACTTTCAAATTGAAGAACATGAAATAAAAAACTGTTTTACATATCTTTGGTGATCTCTCTTTCCTGGCACAGCAAGAGGCCACTTGCTACTGACAGGGCCAGCAACACAAACATTTCCCTACGTGCTGCAAATAAATAGGCACCAGTCAGTTTATGTCAATGTTTAAAAGGGGAGGCACTCGATATCCCGGCTGTCAGGATCCTGGCGCTGTGCATACCGGTGCCGGGATACCAACCACTATTCTCCCTCTTGGGGTGTCCACGACACCCCTGGAGAGAGAATAGCGTGCCACAGTGCCCGCAGCGAGCCTGCAAGGGGCTCTTTTGCGCTTGCTCCGCTGTCGGCATTCTGGTAGTCGGCATCCCGACAGCGGTATGCTGGGCGCTGGGATCCCGAGCGCCGGCATATCGTAGTACACCCGTTTAGAAGGGATCAGTACGAAATCCCGCCGGACGGGATCCCGGCGGTCGGAATACCGACACCGGAATTCCGACCGGCACAATCCCGACAGGGGGGCGAGCACAATGCAGTCCCTTGTGGGCTCACTGCGCTCGCCAGGCTGCGAGCATGGTGCCTCGCTACGGTCGGCACACTAATTTATTCTCCCACTATGGGTGTCGTGGACACCCACAGAGGAAGAATATGTTGGGATTGTGCTGGTTGGGATTTCGGTGTCGGTATTCCGGCCGCCTGGGATTCCGTCCGGCGGGATCTTGACAGCATCCCGTTTAGAAGCTTTACTTACAGTTGGTGGAGTAATGTTTGGGAAATAGACTGGGATAGTTGTCAGAGATCATCTCAAAACATACTGGCCTACTCTCGCTGAACATTCCCAGAGCAGGTCCCCTCCCGCACCTGTATAAACATCAAATTTTATGGCAGAAAAGAACACCTTGGCCCATCAAATCTGCCCCTTTTATACCTGTTGGTAACCTCAACCCTTTTTGATCCTTAGTTCCTTGTAAAGATATACTTACAACTTGGTAACTCGTTAGATAAATGGGCGGAATGGGATGTGTGATCCTGCACTTTCTGTGTGACACTGCAGTTTTCAGCATTGTACTGTGCGGGGTGGGGGGTTTGACACCATAATAACACAGTCCTCCCCACCAAGGCCACATTAAGGGCCACATGGGCCTGGAGCTGAAAACTTTCAATGGCCTATACTGAGAAGGGGAGGAGCTGTGACCAGTGCTGTGAGAGTGTGGCCAGAACCATGTGGGTGTGTACACCCATTACACAATGTGCCCTGCTGTCTCTCTAAATACATTAACATAGAAAAATTTATAATTTTGTGAGAAAATGACAAAATCAATTTTAATACTTATGATTTATGATTGTTTGGACAGCTGTGTGCCTGGTCATCATCCTGCTGCCAGCACGATTGGCCTATTTTTACGTGGAGGCCTGGAGCTGGAGCTCCATCCGCCCCATTGTTAATCTGGCCCTGCTCCCCACCCTGCCGCTCCATAGTGGCCAGCCACATATAAAACATATACAGTATAACTCAAAACTGATTTTTATTTTTTTCTTGGAATCTGAACACAATATTTAGTTTATAGTTTATATGTAATCGGTTGTACTATCACCTGATGAAGTCAGACCCTGATGAAACGCTTTGAGTCTAAAATGGTTGGCCCTCTCTATTTGACTTATTTGCCATCAGCAAGGTATTGGTTAATCCTGTTTTTATCCTGGATCCTGGCTGATCCTGGTTTTATCTCACCATAAAGCTCTAAGATCAAGACCTCACTCCCTAAAGATACTTAGATAAGCTGTTATTTCCATAGTTTCTTGTATATGCATATATTGTTTAGTTTCTTTAATAAAGTATCTATTTTATCTAAAACACTATATATAGATATATATATATTATCTATTTTTATGAGCACCTATAAAGTTTTCACCGTCTACACTGCACAGTGGAAGAAATTGATAATCATGTAAGCTTTCATATTTATTCTTCTGGTATGTAGATACCTTTTGAAGTATGAACAGTTGCAATTGTATGATCAGTATGCAGTTATGCACATATTGGGGGTAATTCCAAGTTGATCGCAGCAGGAAATTTTTTAGCAATTGGCCAAAACCATGGCCCTCATTCCGAGTTGATCGGTCGCAAGGCGAATTTAGCAGAGTTACACACGCTAAGCCTACGCCTACTGGGAGTGTATCTTAGCTTCTTAAAATTGCGACCGATGTAATCGCAATATTGCGATTACAAACTACTGAGCAGTTTCTGAGTAACTTCAACCTTACTCTGCCTGTGCGATCAGTTCAGTGCTTGTCGTTCCTGGTTTGACGTCACAAACACACCCAGCGTTCGCCCAGACACTCCCCCGTTTCTCCAGCCACTCCTGCGTTTTTTCCGGAAACGGTAGCGTTTTCAACCACACGCCCATAAAACGCCGTGTTTCCGCCCAGTAACACCCATTTCCTGTCAATCACATTACGATCGCCGGAGCGATAAAAAAGCCGTGAGTAAAAATACTATCTTCATTGTTAAATTACTTGGCGCAGTCGCAGTGCGAATATTGCGCATGCGTACTAAGCGGATTTTCATTGCGATGCGATGAAAAATACTGACCGATCAACTCGGAATGAGGGCCCATGTGCACTGCAGGGGGGCGGCAGATATAACATTTGCTGAGACAGTTAGATTTGGGTGGGTTATTTTGTTTCTGTGCAGGGTAAATACTGGCTGCTTTATTTTTACATTGCAAATTAGATTGCAGATTGAACACACCACACCCAAATCTAACTCTCTCTGCACATGTTATATCTGCCTCCCCTGCAGTGCACATGGTTTTGCCCAACTGCTATCAAAATTCCTGCTGCGATCAACTTGGAATTACCCCCATTAAGCAGAGATGAGCGAGTTCTCCGAGAACTGGACCACTTGAACATTGAGATTGCAGCTGGGATCCGAGTTAAGCCTAGGTTTTCCCGCCTGACTCGAATCCCAAAATGAGGCAAAACATCATCCAACTGTCAGATTCTCACGGGTTTTGGATTCTATAAAAAATCCCAGTGATCGCGCCATCTTCACTCCGGCTGTGGAGCTTGTATTGAACGGACATGTCCGTGCGGTGTCCGTTCAGGGGTTCTGTGCTGTCCATCCAGGAGTGCTGCTGTGTTGTCCATCAAGGGGCTGGGGCTGCTGTGTCCCCAGGGATGTTCTGTGTGTCCATCAAAGGGCTGCTATGTCCTCCAAGGGTGCTCTGTCAATCTAGGGTGATCTGTCCCAGTTTAAACAAAATAAAAGCTAAATAATCAATTTATAAAAATCTTTTACATTTTTTTGGGTGATAATCCCCTGTGTACTATGCTATTATTTTTCGGTGACACTGCTGGTTAGACCGCAGTGTATAATAATACAGTACATGTATTGCGACACTGTAGGTGGTCTGCGCTTTGTTGTACATAAAGGGGTCTGTGTCCATCCGTCTAGGAGCTGCTGTGTCCTCCAGGGGTGCTCTGTCAATATAGTTATGCTCTGCCCCAGTTTAAACAAAATAACAGCTAAATATATAATGGAAAAAAAATATATGTTTTTGGTGATGTACCCCAGTGTACTATACTATTATTTTTCTGTGACACTGCCGGTCAAACCACAGTGTGTAATCATACACATATTACAACACTGTAGGTGGCCCGTGCTTTGTTGTACATAAAGGGGTGCTGTGTCCATCCATCAAGGGGCTGCTGTGTCCTCCATTGGTGCTCTGTCAATCAAGGGGTGCTCTGCCCCAATGTAAACAAAATAAAAGCTAAATATACAATTTGATTATTTTTTTTCTGGTGATATATTTTTCTGTGACACTGCTGGTCAGTCTGCAGTGTATAATCATACATGTATTGGCACTGTAGGTGGAAGTGAATTGCGTGTAATATATATTCTGACTCCTACACATATTGTGTGACACTGTAGGTGAAAGTAAACAGCAGCATTATATTATTATTTTTGACTCATACACGTATTGTGTAACACTGTAGATTAAAGTTAACTGCAATGTAATATATATTCTGACTCATACATGTATTGTGTGACACTGTAGGTGGTAATTTTTTTTCACAAATTGTGGTGTGTGCTGTTCCCCACTTCGTTCGTGTTTGTTGATAGATATGGAGGACGAGCAACTGAGAAGAGATCAGGAAGTACTAGTACTGCAGCTGCTGCATACTAGTGCTACAGCTGCTGCCACCAGTCATGACGACACAAGTCCATCAACATCATCTACTAAGGCCGATACCCAAGGACATAGAGGGTTTAAGTCAGGGTATGTAAAATCAGAGAAGCAATATAATTTTATAGTAGTAAAGAAAAAAACATCAAAAGGAAAGTTAGCTGCAGAGAAATGTAAAATTAGTAATATACCATTCACCACACAAAGTGGCAAGGAAATACTCAGGTCTTGGTCTTTATTTATAAGTGGTTGTTCTGCAACTCTCAGTGAGGCATCTTCTTCTGCCTCTCATGATGATACAATAACTGAACACTCAGAGTCTAGAAGAGGTGTCAAAAAAATGAAAACAACGAAGCAGTAGAACAAACTGTGCATTCAGAACAGTCACACATTCCCAAGGTACGTTTAGGGTTGTCCACGTCAGCTATGTGTGAGTCTGACATTTCTCACACTGTTCTCATAGAAAAGCCTCTTTCATTTCTGGACCATCTGCACATGTGGGGAACAGTACACGTAAAGATGGTGATAATGGCAGAATAGAAATTAAGGATTCATGTGTGGAAATGTAACAGGATGAGTGTGATATGTGTATACTACTAGTATCTGATACTAAGGCTGTTGATGATGTTGTGTGTGTAAGTCAGCCACCAGTGGCTGCAGTTCTTGCCTGTGATAAAAAGAAAGTGATTGTGATGCATGGGTGGTTGACCAAAAAAGCTTCTTCTTGTGTGTGCAATTATTTTTACCCAAATCCTGACAATGTTTGTGAAGGCATCTGCTCCATTTGTGAAGCCAACGTTAGTTGAGGTAGAGATGTTAGTAATCTAGACATCTCCTCTATGTTATGTCATTTGCGGTAAATTCATTACATTTATTTTATAAGATTATAATGTAATTAACACCCTCATCATCAACCTCCTCATAAGTGGTTGGAGGTAGTCCTTCCAAAAATTGTCTTCTGGGGACCCAAACAAAGCAAACACTTCAGTCCCTGTCACTGAAGTGCTTGGATTGTTAAACTGTGCATGTCCTTTTTAATATCCAACATAATGGTGGAAGGGAGAACCCAAGGTCAATTCCATCTTGCACCACTTTTCATTCCTGCACTGCTGTGTGGCAGTGTTTCATAGATGTACTATAAACTGCTGTATGTTTGTGCCGCTGCTCTGTCGGTTAGTAACCAGCCAGCTCGCTGCAACCTTTGGCCTAAAACGTATGAAAACTATATTGTGAGCTTTGAGGGGATCAAAATTGACTGGAAATTAATGTAATTGTGGTTAATAATACTGTAGGAACAAAAACAGCCCTAAATTCTGTGATTTCAGCTGTTTTTATGATTTTTGGAAAATACAGATCCAAAACAAAAACATAAACCCACATGGGCGGTTATTGCAAAACCAAATACAGATCCAAAACACAAGGGCGATACAGATCCAAAACCCATGATTTAGGCCGGTGCACATCCCTAATATTAAGCACTTGTCAATTTGTGTTACTGTCCAAAACCATGGCCCTCATTCCGAGTCGTTCGCTCGGTATTTTTCATCGCATCGCAGTGAAATTCCGCTTAGTGCGCATGCGCAATATTCGCACTGCGACTGCGCCAAGTATCTTTGCTATGAAGAAAGTATTTTTACTCACGGCTTTTTCATCGCTCCGGCGATCGTAATGTGATTGACAGGAAATGGGTGTTACTGGGCGGAAACACGGCGTTTTATGGGCGTGTGGCTGAAAACGCTACCGTTTCCGGAAAAAACGCAGGAGTGGCCGGAGAAACGGGGGAGTGGTTGGGCGAACGCTGGGTGTGTTTGTGACGTCAAACCAGGAACGACAAGCACTGAACTGATCGCACAGGCAGAGTAAGTGTGGAGCTACTCTAAAACTGCTAAGTAGTTTGTGATCGCAATATTGCGAATACATCGGTCGCAATTTTAAGATGCTAAGATACACTCCCAGTAGGCGGCGGCTTAGCGTGTGTAACTCTGCTAAATTCGCCTTGCGACCGATCAACTCGGAATGAGGGCCCATATGTGGATTACACTATTGTGGCTTCTTCCCTTTTATTTGGTATACTCCAAATTCCAGATTACCATGGATACCACCTCCTGCCACTATGAGATATTGGTGAACACCCATTTCAGCAGCAATCCCAGGAGAGGAGGCCCCAAAGATTCACAGATAAACTCATTTATGGTTTTATTTGGTATGCATCTAGATTGATTGCACCGTATATAATATGGTATGAATAGACTAGCACGTGCTAGTCTCAATTACATCATCTTCAACAATTCTCTGGTCTGCCAGATTATTCAGGAACAAGTCACCACCTGTAAAATTGGGGAGTGTTTTGGACATTTTGTACCTGTTATTTATTTATGTTGTCAATAATGAATGAAGGGACAACACCATATACTTATTCAGCACAACATATACATATTATACAGTATATAGTACAGATGTGTCCTCATACACCTAGCCTCAATACATCATGCAACACGAGTGAGCTACACCGACAGTGTAGCATAGCGACCTTTTCTTGAAATTTGCATCTTATTTGCAACACAGATGTATCAAAACACCCCTCAGTATGTACCAGAGATGCACAGGAATGCTCATGATTGCTGCAATTATATATAACAGCCCAATTCATTATTTTACAATTAATTTTTTGGTCCGAAACTGTCCAAAACATTTTAACTGCTGTTTTGCAGGTTGTATTTGAAAAATGGCGGTTAAAAGCGAATTTTCTCTCCACTTTATCTATCGCCAAGCTTTGATATAGCTCCCTCTTAGTCCCGGAAAATAGATTTCTGAAAATATTATCACTGCAGTATGGTGATGCATTGCTTTTAATTGTATACCAAAGAAATTTCTATGACCATACTTTTTAATAATATATGAAAGGTAAATCTGTTAGGGGCTATCATCTCTTTATTTGGGACCCATGTGTTACCTAGATGCATTGGAGATAGTTCAGCATTACTGATAATTGCATTCTCTTTGTATGTTATGGGGTATAACCATCCGACGGAAAAGATCCTACATTTCAGTATTCAATTCTCGGCCAAATCTTGTCGGATTTGTCCGTTCCCGACAATGCCAATCCAAGTTTTTTTTAAAGTCGGATTGACACTGTCGGAAACGGGGCTAAAACCTGTTGGATTTTGCAGAGGAATTCGACAACACACGTGGATCCGCGGCTATTCCGCCAATCCACGTGTTTTCCGACAAGTCGGAATTGCCAACCTGTCGGAAAAACGGCAGCCCGATTGAATAGGTCGGAACACTATCCGACCTAAAAAAGTCAGAAACTGACGCCTTTCCGACAAGATGGCAGTTCCGACTACAATTGAATACACCCCTATATCTACTACTGTGGTTTAATCCTACTGTGAATTTGAGAGCGTGATTACGTAAGTGCCTTATATATAAATACTTTTATATATCCAACGGCCCTTGAGTATTGTATTTATAATGGTATAAAAATAAATTAGCAGATTTGACACAACATAAAAATTAGTGATTTAGTACAAGATACTAAAAGCAGTAGATTATGGTATAGTATGGTATGGTAATAGATTATGGTATTGTATGGTATGGTTATAGATTATGGTAGTGTATTGTATGGTATGGTAATAGGTTATGGTATAGTATGGTATGGTTATAGATTATGGTATTGTATGATATGGTGATAGATTATGGTATTTGTATTGTATGGTATGGTAATAGATTATGATGTTATATGGTATGGTAATAGATTATGGTATAGTATGGTATGGTGTAAAGTGCCGTCTCTGCAACTAGGCAGATTTAGGCAGCTGCCTAGAGCGCCAGGATCTAAGGGGTGCCACTGAAGCTGTCTATCACAGAATTAAGGATATTTCTGAGAGAAACATACTTTTTGAACTTAATCCAGGCATCGGATGTTGAACTTCTAAAATGTCACTGTGTTGGTATTGGTGTGTGGGTTGGGGGATCTAAGGGGTGCCACTGAAGCTGTCTATCACAGAATTAAGGATGTCTCTGAGAGAAACATCCTTTTTTAACTTAATCCAGGCATCGGATGTTGAACTTCTAAAATGTCACTGTGTTGGTATTGGTGTGTAGGTTGGGGGAGCTGTAGGCTGAAGCTTTGCCTAGGGTACCGGGAAACCTTGCATCGGCCCAGTTGGTATAGTATGGTATGGTGATAGACTTTGGTAATATATGAAATGCTGATTATACTGTAGTATAGTGTGGTAAGGTAAGGTGTGGTGATAGAGTATGGTATAGTATGGTATAGTATGGTATGGTGATAAAATATGGCATAGTATGGTATGGTAATAGATTATGGTATAGTATCATATGGTATGGCAATAGATTATGGTAATGTATTGTATGGTAATAAAATATTGTGTAGTATGGTATGGTGATAGATTATGGTATAGTAGGATATGGTGTTAGAATATGGCATAGTATTGTACGGTGATAGGAAGTATTTAAATACTGTGCATATATGAATTTAAACAATATTTAACACAACTGAAATCATTGACATAAACACATCTTTGATATTGATTGACTGATTAATTAATTAATTAAGAGCAGGTTAATTCAACCAGTAAGTCAGTACTGGGTCTCCAAAAGCTTTTGGTTGGGGGAGGGGGGCAAGATATTTCATTTTGGCACCCCTAAATTACTGAGTGTTGCCCCCTCAAGGTCAGCTTGATTTACCTACCACACCACCTACTGTACCTGATGACAGAGATTGGAAACAGGGAAAGTGTCGCAGATATTTTTGATATCTGCTGCAGAACCTCTGTAATACTTTCAAAGGATAGTTACATTTTAAGGGTATCCCGATTTTTCAGGTGATTTTCCAGAAAATGTGTATAATAAATGTGCCCCTGTGACTTTATGTAGAAGACAAGATCCACTCTGGCTGAGGCTGTGCATGGAAGTTAATGAGACTTTACAGGGTACATTTTCAGCTGAACTCGGATGAAAATGGAGGGAGATCAGGGGGTGCCACAAGGGAAAGGGGTGGGAGTACAAAGTGGAGCTGAGGGGGAGGAGGTGAGGAACATTTGAAGTTAGAGGTGAGGACAGGGATGGAGGAGGTGCCAGCCCACAGTAACTAGCCACACACTGTAGGGGTTGGAGTTGGGTTTAGAGGGGAGTAGGTCCCTGGAGGAAGACAGAGAAGGGATGTGGGGAGGGAGGAGGTGGAGCAGACAAAAAGGGTATTATCTCCATTCTGACACTGCCCGTATTAACAGCAGATGCTGACCACACTGTGCCCCATGACCCAGTACTTTGACCGGTGCCTCTCAAATATTTTGGGGGGGAATGAGGCCCCCCTTGCATTCCCTGTTCCAGCGCCTATCAGTCAGTACTACATCTATGAGCAAACAAATATATCTAGGATAAAATGCCTCTGGTGTGAATGTAAATAGCTGGAATGCTTATGCTTTATGCTGTGCTTTATCATTTGAGCTTTATGACCTGTTTCTGTATACTGTAACTTTAGAAAGGCAAAGGATTTACAGTTGGGCAGCAGTGACTACAGCCTCAGACCTGAACATAAATATAAGTCCAGCATTATGTCAGCACAATAATTACATATTTATAGATGTTTTGCAAAACCATTAATTATGATGGAAACAATAATTAATAAAGTAGTTTGTAAATGATGGGTCCCTGGGACAGAGGCTCCTGTTCTCCAGATTGTGATTCAGTAGCTGTTTATTTCCCTTGTAGTCACCACTTGAGGCCATACTGCAGATTGCCTTTGTTTGCAGAGAGAAGAATAACAGCCAACTGATAGGACAGCAATAATCACGTCCAGACGTTGAGGGGCATATTCATCATGATATAATTATCAATAGTGATAATTATGGTTTGAAATTGCTACGAGTTTAAAGAACTGCTCAGAGGCATTCACCATGCCTCATTAACAAAGGTATCACATTCGTAAAACTGCTTTTTTGCAGAGCTATCTCTTTGGAATTGTGATACTTTTCCTTATGGGTGCCAAGAAGGAGTACAGAGAGAACAGTAAAAGAGGCCAGTTGCGGATTTAAAGGGAGGCAATTGGAGCGAATGCCCCCTCCTAGTCCTTCCTTGTGTGGAGCTGTGCTCCAGTGCAGGGACGGTGTGTCCACGCCAAGCGCTGGGCGAGCAGTGGCTGGAGGGGGTGTTGTGTCCCCAACAGGAGGCGGAGGCAGACAGCCCTGGGATCCGGTGTCTGCTCCCAGCACTGGTGGTGCTATAGGGTTCGGCGGT
Source organism: Pseudophryne corroboree (assembly GCF_028390025.1). Lineage (NCBI taxonomy): Eukaryota > Metazoa > Chordata > Amphibia > Anura > Myobatrachidae > Pseudophryne > Pseudophryne corroboree. Next base: position 185,010,358 of record NC_086447.1, read on the forward strand.
GGACGGTGCTGGGGTAGTGTGTCTGTCCCCAGCTCCGGTCAGGGTACAGCATGAGGTAGCGGCACTGAAATGGCACTGTTTACATGGTGCCCTTCCTCCAGCTAATCGGAAGCGCTGGTGGCGGGATTCAAAGGTTGGCCCCCTCCGCGGCCAATCACAAGAAGCCACGGTGAGCCAATCAGCACTCTCTGCATTATAGGCACTGTCTGATGTCAGATGCCGGGCAGGAGCTGAAGAAGACGGACGGCGCGGAAGAAAGATGAAGGGAGCGTGGGTGCAGGAGAGTGAAGAGGATGCAGTGAGAGCAGTTCCTGAATAGGCGGCCATCAAAAAAGAAGATCGCCAGCGCCGGCTTGATGCGGAGAAGGAGCGGTGCCGGAAAACAGAAGTTGAGGACTGGGAAGCGCTGCAGTGGTGAGAAGCAAAAGAACGGTGAACCTTCCCACAGCAGTCTTCTTCAATGGGGCATGTAGGTCCTGAGTGAGGCCCCCCATTTTCCCCACTAGACCACCAGGCATTAGGTCCGTTGGGTCAAATCAGGCACTAGGCCTGTGGCGCATTAGGTGGGTCCTTTGGCAGGGGGGGGGGCGCAGAGGTCGGGCACTAGGCCCGTGACTAAGTTCAGGCTTAGGCCTGTGGGCATGTCAGAGGGCACTAGGCCCTATCAGTTAAGTGTGGCCCCCGTAGGTGTATAAGGTGACTCTGGGCATTAGGCCCAGGTCACCCAACCTGCCCCATGGTAGGAGGGCACTAGGCCCGTGGCTAAAATTCAGGAATTAGGCCTGTGACCAGTTAGGGGGCACTAGGCCCTCTTAGTTTGAGTGTCCACAAGTAGGCAGGTCCATAGGCCTGAGCCGCATATAAGGAGTGACACTGAACGCTAGGCCTAGGTCACGGTAAAAGACACTGTAAAGAGGAGGAGTTGGGACCAGAAAGGGGAGGCACCAGGACAGGATAGAGGAGGAGTCTGGATAAATAATTAAACCTTCACCCCTAAAAGTAAAGCCTAGATCCGCCCCTGACAGAAAGTCCCAGGAGGTAGTGGGGACAGGCTGCGGGAGCGGATACCTGATCCCACTGGCACATCTGATGCTGCATCCTCAAACATCAAAAAAAGTAATGGAGATGCAGCAAACGCGGGCACCCCCACCCCCACCATCCCGTAGTGAGATGCTGTTGCAGCATTGGAAGCTGCTGAGACCCAACCTTTTACCCCCTGCCGGGTCTGATGCAGAACTCCGCTAGAGGTAGTGGAGACAGGCTGTGGGTACCTTGGTAACTCTCCCAGCCCACAGCATCTACACCGGTGTCCCCTCTCCCTCTCTGGATCCTCTGCAGCTGCTGGATGATGTCCCCCTCCCCTGTTGTCCCCACTATGGAAATTGTCAGGGGAGAACTATAACCAGGAGATATCAGTGATGTCTCCTGCGTTACATGAATGATGAATGAGTTTCACACTTAATTTATATGAAATAAAAATGTTTACCTTCTTTTGTACAAATAAAGTGATGATGAATAAACCCATCAGTATTAAAACTGTATTTCTATTTTCCTCAGAAAATTATGCATCTATTACGCATTTAGGCCCAGATTTATCAAGCCCTGGAGAGTGATAAAATGCGCGGTTATAAAGTATTAACTAATCAGCTCTTGTCATTTTTCATACACAGATTGTAACATGGCAGTTAGGAGCTGGTTGGTTGGTACTCTATCACCATGAAATGTATCACTCTCCAAAGCTTGATAAATCTGGGCTTTTGGGGTCTATTCATAAAGCATTGAAAACAGTGGCGAAACAGACCAGTGGAGAAGTTGTCCAAGGCAACCAATCAGCATTGCCCTTACATTTTATACAGTGTACTTGATAAAGGCTTCCTTCAATGCTGATTGGCTGCCATGGGCAACTTCTTCACTGGTCCTTTTCTCCACTCTTCACTGCTTCATGAATGGACCCCTTAGTAAGACATAAGGGGGGTACACACGGAGAGAACCGTGCTTAAAATCGAAGCAATCTGACTAGATTGCTTAGAAATTAAGCATGGATCTCTCATGGATCTCTCATGCTATCGCCGGTTCTAGATTGAGCCTGAGTGCTGAGTGGGGGGGGGGAAGAGATGTGTGCCAAGTGGTCTGTAATAGATCGCTCAGCACACATCTCTGGGTGTGTACCCCCCTTTAGTGGCTCATACTTTAGGAGTTTACCCAGCCACATGCAATGGCCACACCCACACAGCACTGCTCACAGCTATTGTATTTCTCACAATGGGGTAGATGTATTAACCTGGAGAAGGCATAAGGAAGTGATAAACCAGTGATAAATGCAAGGTGATACCACACCAGCTAATCAGCTCCCATATGTAAATTAACAGTTAGGAGCTGATTGGCTGGTGCATTATCACCTTGCACTTAACACTGCTTTATCACTGGTTTATCACTTCCTTATGCCTTCTCCAGGTTAATACATCTACCCCAATATGCCCTTAATAGTTTTCAGCCCCAAGCCCATGTGCCCCTTAATCGAGCTCTGAGGGAAAGCAATGATAATCATTCACATTTCACATAGAAAAATGTACATTTTGATTGTCTTTTCAGAAGCAAAGGTAGCATTTAATCTGCTAACATGGGACGTACAGCCACAAAACATGAATAAGTGTGTAACTTTCTGAGAGGCCTAAAGCAATCGTTCCATTCATGATTTATGTCTCCCTTTCTCTGAATATGATCACCCTTTCTTTGTAATTAACTATTATCTGTTTACCATGAGCTTATTATCCTATTCCCTTTATTTAATGCACAATGCTGTGAATATTGCTTCATTTGCTGAATTGTTAGCTGTCTACCATTAGGAGCTCTTCATTGAAAACTGACAAAGCAAGAAGAAAAAAAAAAATGACAATCTTTTGCAAGACCTGAACAAATAAAGGATTTGTTTATAATGAGAACATATTTCACCTCTAATACTGCCAAAAACACAATTACAGATAGTGCTAAGACATGCTTCATTAATACAAATTCTACACAGCTTGTACTTCTTAAGGAAAGGCATGTGTGCTATTCATACTGTAGCTCCCTGACAGATACTCCTAATATAGGATTAGTTTTCACAGCTTAGAAGGCTCACACTGGTGTAAGAGAAAAATGTATGTATTTGTGGTTGTATCAGTAGAGAACTCACCGGAGGCTAAAGTGAAAGTAACTTTAGGGCCTAATTCAGACCTGATCACACCTCTGCGAATTTGCTAAGGTTTGCGATCGGATAGTCGCCGCCCAGACAGATTAAGAAAACGTTCCGTGCAAGTTTGCGTACGCTACTCGAAAAGTGGGAGAAGCCATGCTGTCATAACTCACATCACCTGGCCCCACTCACACCAGCCGCAAACTTACTTGTTTTACTGTCACTAGATTTATTGATGGTTGTCCGTCCAGTTGCTCTGCTTCGGATACAGTTAGAAATGATCATGGTCATCATAACCACTGGATTATGGTAGCAGTAGTAATGAAAGGATTCCCTAGAACAGCGTGCAACCTTGTTCTAACCCTTATGTGTACACACGGTGAGATCCTTGCCATGCCCGATTTTCACTTGCGATTTCCCTTGAACTCCCCGGAGCCCAGATAGCACAGATTTTGACTAACTTTTCTTGAGATATGGGCTATGTGTGCTTACGATTTTGGCTTATGTGAGATTTTGGCTTATGTGAGATGTCATTGACATGTAAGATGAACTAGATAGTACACTGATCTAGCAAGGATTGACTTGCCTGCACAGTCTATTTTGTCTTGCGATGCCGACCTGGCGGGACTGCGCATCGGGATCGAATTGGGATCGCAAGGTGACTTTCACCTTGCGATCTGCACTAACTTTTCTTGCGATTTTGACTATATTGTCAAATTTGAAAAAAAATATCTCACAGTGTGTTTTTCAGTTCAAACTTCTGACATCAGAAACTTGAAATAATACTTTTACAGCCCAGTACAGACACCTAATGTGCCTTTAGCATTTATTATGTGAGGCACGCTCAGTTCAGAACCTTTCTTTCACACTATATATTTCTGAATGTTCTGCAGGGACAATAAACATATCTAGTGATGTCTAGAGAAAGGAACTCAATTTATATGCCCAATTTTAGATAACAATCAATAGCTTGAAGGGTGCACTTCCCAGCTCTTCACACAAAGTTTTATTTTCTATTTAAAGCTGTATGAAATTAATTGTAACTCTCCCGACTAACAATAGATCTGAGAAAACTCCACCATTTCTGGGGTTCATGAGTAAGTAAAAAGAGATCGGAATTAAATATGGCAGCATTTGGCTGCAGCTATATTTCTTTATGGTACTGTACATGATGTTATGCAGGAGAAAGAACTGCAAAGCACCTTCAAACTTAAAATAAGAGATAATCAGTTTTTTCTGAAATGTATTAGAACTGTCTCTATTCAAAAAGTTATGATAACTATTTAATAAACACGAGAGTGATTCCTATCAATTCACTATAAACCATTGATGTAATACCCCTTTTCCACTACAGTAGCACAGGTCACAGCCGTGTCGCCTGACACGGCTGTGACCCGTGCTACAGCCCCCTACAGACAGCGCTCACCAACCCGGCAATTGCCGGGTTGGTGACACAGTTAGTGACGCGGCAGGGGTGGCGCTGGGAGATCACATGATCTCCCAGCGCCGCCCTCCCATACACAGTGAACGGGAGCCGTGTCGCCTTGACACGGCTCCCGTTCACACTAGACAGCTAGCCGGGTTAAACACGTGTTCAACCCGGCTAGCTACCCGGGTAGGATTTGCCGGGGGACCCGTTTCCACTAGCGAAAAACACGGGTAAAAAGCTAGTGGAAAAGGGGTATTACTAAGGCAATTCACATCATCTGTTGACTGTTTACCATCGGTGGTTCATTGACTGTGATACTGCAGTGACGTTCATGATATATTACTAAATATAGCAGCAATACTTAATGGTAATGGTGTACTTAATGATGTACTGCTGCAATTTAACACTTTGAGGATCCTGCTCACAAATTTTACTTATAAACCCTTATATAATAAAGGGGTTACATCACTGACTGCCATAGAATACGCAGAGCACCCATATATAATAGAGAACATTTTTGTGACCATTGCACGATAACTCCTTTCTGAAAAATCATTAGCTCCTTCTGTATCATTGTAACAACAAAATCCAGAAAAAGGTTTGTGTACAAAAGTGTCTTGTGCAGCTGAAACGTGACCATATGCTTTTCCATTGAGGCAAGAAGAACATTATGTAGAAAGAAATCCACCATTACACCCCGATGAAATAACCTGCCCTGAGGTAAAAAAAATAAAAATGTATGCACTTGATGCCAAAAGATTTTGAAACTTTATGTGCCACCTCCAAAAAACATCCTCACCTTGAGGATAACCTCACACAAGAGGAAAGAATGGCATTGAGAGAATTGAAGTGCTGAGATGATGTCATCTTAAAACCCTCCGATAAAGGAGGGAACATATTTATGTAGCCCATTGCACTACTGTATATCTCGCAGAAGCTTAAAGACAACTAGGGGACTCATTCTGCTACAAACAACTAGTCTTTAATCCTACTGATAATTTTGCACATCTATATACAAGAATTGTAGATGAGGCATTCAAGAAAGGTGTGATATCCAAACAGGAACAGGAATTTCTATAGGTGGATACCCCACATTTTACATGCTACCCAAGGTGCACAAAAACTTGACCAAACCACCGGGTAGACCAATCATTTCTGGGCCTTTCTGAATTGGCAAGCATATTTTTAGACGAACATCTCAGACACCACATCACTAGCCTACCCTCCTATCTACAGGACACATCAGATGCTCTAAAGAAAAATTAGACAATATAAACTTGAAGAGCAATCAACTCTTGGTGACCTTAGACGTGGAAGCTTTATATACAAGCATCAACCATCAGTGCTACTTCAAAGCAGTGGAATAGTTTCTCAAAACTGAAGGTATGGAGGACTTTCATAGATTCCTTTTGGTACTTTTGGAATTCATACTCCATCATAATTATTTCATGTTTGATGACAAATTCTACTCAAAGACCTGAAGAACAGCTATGGGAGTGTTCTGTGCATCACCATATGCTAATCTGTTCCTTGGGTGGTGCGAGTATGTTTTTAGTGAGTCCAATGACAAATACTGTATGTTGATCAAATCTTCCTACAGCAACGCTATATCGATGATATTCTGCTGATATGTCAATGGACACAGGAAGATCTCCTAGAGTTTATCTAGTCTCTTAACAATACCAATCTGAACCTACGAATCACATGTGACATTAGTGATAACTCTTGAAAGATAAGACAGGCAATATATTAGTACAGAACTTTTCAGAAAGAGCACAGCAACGAATAGCCTACACTACCATGAAAGTTCCTACTTTACCCCCACCCTAAAAAATATGCAAAAGGGACACTTTCTTAGGCATTGTAGAAACTGCTCAAGTGAGGATGTCTATAAATCCAAGAGCATTGAACTAACACATAGACTGATAACCAGGGGCTACAGCAGAAGAACTATTAAACATGTCATACAACAAGTTTCCCGCATACAAGTTTTCAGGGATCACCTTATCTTTCCCCCAAATCAGAAGAAAATGGAGAGGGGAACAAAGATCTGAAAGATGCCCTGGATCCTCAGCCTGCCTTCAGTGCCCATGTGGATTGAGGTATGCACTTATTACAACACACACCCTAAAGCAAACAGTTTTGGAACATGCAGGAAATATTCAACATGCCTCCACTGATATCCAAAAAATGAAGAATATCACTTTAATTGCTAGACACTTTCTGAGAGAACATAAAGGATCCCAAAGCAAACTCAAGACCTTTGGCCTTGACAAGTGAAATTAGGAATAATAGGTGATGATCTCATGAAGGCCTTATTACAGAGGGCGAATGGACATTCAAACTTTATACTATTACCCCCTCGGTCTGAATGAAATGATCAATTACAGAGCTTTTCTGTAAACTGGGAGATTCCAGTTATGCAGGTATTTTAAACATTTCAGTATAACACATTCACTTCCCTTTTCTTCCTTTCTTATATTCTATAGGAGTTATATTCAACCCCACAATTGATCTCACACTCTCACCGTTTTTCGGGGTTATATGTTACATATTACCACCTTCCTATTATATGTCACCCCCTTACTGCAGACTCAACTAGATTTATAAAGCCCCATACACAGAGGGAGATTTCTCCCAGAGATGTGTGCTGAGCGATCAGCACACATCTCTCCCCCCACTCAGCACACAGGGCGATGTGTGCTGAGCAAGGATAGGGGGGAGGGGTGTGCTCATTTCACCCAGCGGTGAAATGAGCGATGTGCTAGATTGTGACTGCATGCAGGCCAATCTAGCACCCGCGATAGCGACGCGCGGGGCTGCACATTGCTATGGGGCATACACTTTGAGAGATCCATGCTTAACTTCTAAGCAATCTAGTCAGATTGCTTAGAATTTAATCACGGATTTCTCCGTGTGTACCCCCTGATTTCTGATTTCACACATACACATGGACAACATTTTATTTTCACAGAAAGTAGGTAAGCCTCCTGCCGGCGCAGCCTGGCTGCAATGGCAGGAGGGCTGCCGCCATCTTTTTGACATCACGCAGCCGCCCCGGTCACGCACACGCTACCTCCCCAGTTCAGATGCCGCAGCCCCCGCAGCGCTCTGTCTTGGAAACAGGGCAATGCCGTCCCCCTCCCGCCCCGCATTTGACATGCAGAGGCAGTAAATGCGGGCGCATGTGCAGGACGGGCCTTGCGCATGCGTCTGCCGGGCAACCGCAAAAAATCCGTGGATCGCCCAATTTGCGATCCACGCTGAATTAGGCCCTTGGATCATTATACTAGCTATTGGGTGTGCTATCTGAGAGAACTAATCTGGTCTACTGAATCAAATTTTGGCTACAGAATACAAGATAGTACTTTACTGTCTATTTTTATGCTTGTTGTTTGTCATGTGAGGTTCATAATGTATACATTTACTAACTGTTCTACCCGTTCTTCACACGGGAGTTCCTGATTTTCATGGTTGTAAACATAAATGAGTATTAAAAATTTGGTAAATCTGCAGAGATGTAAATTTGGGACGTCTTAATGTAAGTAAATATTAATCCATGATCCTTGGCGTTACCCGAGGAGCACCTGTAGCAGATAGAGGAAAAAGTGTCAGGACCATGTTTGTAGTTTATAAAATTCTACACACTGGAGATGCAATCCAAATTTTGATATGATTGTCTGTTTGGGCAATATCGTTCACGCAATATCGTTCACGCAAGCCACGCATCAGTAATCACGTCATTATGTCAACCCCCTGTTCATCCCCTTAGTGGAGGTTTATAAAAATTCTAATTACGTAGCTTTTCTATTTCCCACCTGAAGAATACCTATGTTAAAAATTTCAGCTTCCTAACATATCGGGAAGTAAGAGAAATTAAGTGATGATGAGTCAGTCAGTCAGTGAGTGAGGGCTTTCACTTTTATATATATATATATATATATATAGATTATTGAAAGTGAAGTTTTAACTTGCATCATATCTCTGATTGTAGTGGATTAGTGCTCCAAGCAAGCAATTACTTTTTTCTCTCTTCTTGTACAGTACCATGGCCGCCAAATTCTCCAGATCTCAATCCGATAGAGTAAAAATACCTTGGCTGGTGTCACAACTGAGGGCTGGTGTTTGTCTGGGACAGCCTCAGTTGTAAGGGCTGGTGTAAAGGTGAATCTAGGTGGCAGAATAGGACTCCTAGACATAGATGACTTCTACCACCAATGGCCGAAGATGTGACCACGACAACAAAGAGAAAATGAATGTTTGTTTATTGAACAAAGTTCTGGTGGTACACCGGCAGTTGCACAGTTATGATATGAGGAATGATTAAAAACAGTACATAGTTCCACAAGAAATAGCAGTTGTAATATTCCCTTAGGTGTGGTATCCGCACAAGGCTAGCTTGGGAGATTAGGAGATGGAAAGTCCTTTTACGATTAACGCATATATATGGCGCTCAGAGAAAAAAACAGTACACCATAAGAATACCACATATGTACACATCAAAAGATAAAAATAATAATCACCCCTAATGTTTCCAGAAGAGGAATGACTTTGAAATGTACACTTGTCTTTTTCTTTTATTTCACCGTCCTTAATTGGAATCTGAAATATATAACGTGACCTCCTCCACACAAAATGTGTTTTAGGATGGACACAAACAGAAGGGATAGTGCAATAAAACCCTTTTAAAGGACGATTTTTTAATAAATCAATGCACTTACAAACTGATGTAATTCAAACAGCATATCTCATAACATCCCATAAGGCATACAGCTCAGCAGTCAATGAGTCGCCGTCGACCAAGGATGGTATACCAAATAATGTTAGAAATCTGAAAAATACATGTAACTACCTCCACATATTTCGTGTTTGAGGTTTAGGCACATAAAATAGAAAAAGAGTGCAATAATCCTTTTGATTTAATGACATTAGAGCACTTACAAACAAACGTAGTTTAATCAGCATAAAAACATATCCACAGGACATGCAGTTTGGCAATGAACAGCAACCACCCTCAGGTCCAGTCCCAGATGGAAAGATAGGCTGGTAAAGTGATCTCTCAGTCCTGATATAGCGGGGCCACTTGCAGGGAGTAGATACCGCAATCACCGCCAAGTTCGTGTGGAATAATTACATGGAGCAAGAACACTTAACGCGTTTCTGACCTATTTGGTCCTTCATCAGAAGTGTAAAATTCCTCTCCATTAGCATCCTATTTATAACAGACAACATTAAAAACACCTGTATGTACTTAATGACGTTACCCGGCGTTCATGCGTCCTGCGCATGCGCCGTTGTTATCAGGAAACTTGTCATGCGTTCCACCTCAATCCGGAAGTATGTCTTTGCGTACCACAGTCCTGGAAGACGCTACCCGTTATTCACGTCATCCTGCACATGCGCCGTTGTATCCTGGAGACTCATTATGCGTTCCACCTCAATCAGGAAGTGCATCTTTGTATTCCATTGCACTATCCCTTCTGTATGTGTCCACCCTAAAACACATTTTGTGTGGAGGGGGTCACAATATATATTTCAGATTCCAATTAAGGACGGTGAAATAAAAGAAAAAGACAAGTGTACATTTCAAAGTAATTCCTCTTCTGGAAACATTAGGGGTGATTATTATTTTTATCTTTTGAAGTGTACATATGTGGTATTCTTATGGTGTACTGTTTTTTCCTCTGAGCGCCATATATATGCGTAAATCTTTTTCTTTGTCTATTGTTTTAGTGTTTCTGGATGTACACTACATTACGCTAATTTTGGCTGCACCTCTGGATTAATTGCGCACTATTTTCTCACTTTCTATTATCACGCTGTAGAGTAGATGAAAGCTGGAACTGGTCAGCAGATGTAGTACAGAGGCTGAACGTACTGCGGAATGAGTGATACTTGTGGGCTGCTTGTTTTGCCAGATGGAACGGATAATGAAGAACTGTGAATGAAGTGCGGATGAACCAGTGTTAGCGGAGTTGAATGACACTGGTGATGCTAGAGATCGATGAATTGGGAAAAACAGATGACTTGAATACTGTAGATATCAGGAACACCGAGGGTGGAGCACCGATGACAATAAGTAGCTGAACACCATTGGAAGCCCAATGCTGGAAGCTGGTGTTTTTGGAGCACTGCCAATAGCAGAAGGCAATGAGGATACTATGGAGTCAGGCAGGCACCGCAGGGTGGTGACTGGTGCAGGTCTCTGCAGAACTGGAGACTTCAGGAGCTGGAATACCTGGAACACAGTTAGTAATCACAGAGAGCAGAGACAGGATACACTGGTAATGACAACCAAAGCACTGACAACTTCCTGGTCTAGGATCAGCCCCTTTATACCCTCAGCAGTGCAGGGATTGGATCAGCAATTAGGCAGAGCTCAGCGAGACTGTAGATTGGTGGAATATCATCATGTGATCAGAACCAACATGGCTGTGCCCATACTGGTTCTTGGAGGGAAACCTGGTTTGTAATTCCATGTGGAGCTTTCACAGTAATGGCGGCAGCGACTGCAGGACACAGTGAATGTTAAACTGCACAGCAACCTCCCAGAGCCGGCGGCGGAAGCTACAGCGGGTGAGAGGCGCTGCACAGACCTGTGGTGCTTTACTGTAGTAATTGCGGCAAAGACCGCAGCTGACAGGAGACACCACACAGATCCGTCCACGCATTGAGAGCGTAGCAATGGCGGCGCAACTGACAGGAGACGCTATGCAGAGCCGTCCAAGTGCTGAGAGTACAGTAATGGCGGCGGAGTCCGCGATAAGCTAGAAACGCCATTCCATTTAAGAGTTCCCTGTGACAGCACCTGCAGACTGGCAGAGAGGAAATATGAAATAAGGACATTTAGCAACATGATTGAGACCAGGCCCTGGAACGCTGAGCCAGCCTCAGAAGACACCTGAAAGGTAAAAAGTAATGTCCAGTAGTCCGGATCGTGACAGCATCCCCCCCTTTAGGAGTGGCCCCAGGACACTTCTTTGGCTTCTGAGGGAACTTAGAATGGATATTCCGAACCAATGTAGGAGCATGGACATCTGAAGCATTGGTCCAAAAAGGTTCCTCAGGGCCATAGCCCTTCCAATCGATCAGGTATTGAAGTTGAGCATAACGGAAGCGTGAATCCTGAATCTTGGCAACTTCATACTCAACACCACATTGAGTCTGGACTTTGGGAGCCGAAGGAAGTGCTGAATGGAACCGATTCAGGATCAGCGGTTTCAGAAGGGAGACATGAAATTTTTAAGAATGGAGGAAGCTGAAGTTTGATAGCTACTGGGTTGATGACTTGTTCAATTCGAAAAGGGCCGATATATCGAGGAGCAAATTTCATGCTTGGAACTCTTAACCTCAAATTCTTTGTAGATAGCCAAACACGATCACCCACTTTAAGGGCAGGAATTGCCCTACGCTTCCTATCTGCAAACTTCTTATATCTAAAAGATACCTTGAGTAAAGCTGCTCAAACGTTCTTCCAGTTATTTGAAAACTGATGAAGAGTGATATCAGCTGCTGGCACTGAAGTTGCTGGAAGCGGTTGAAATTCTGGAATTTTAGGGTGAAATCTATAGTTAGTGAAGAATGGCGTAGAAGAGGATGACGAGTGGTATTGGTTGTTATGACAGAACTCGGCCCAGGGAAGAAGTTGAACCCAGCCATCTTGAGATGAGTATACATAAATTCGGAGGAAGGCCTCCAAGTTCTGATTCACCCTCTCAGTTTGACCGTTAGTTTGGGGATGATACGCTGTGGAGAATTTTAATTTGATTTGGAGGACCAAACATAAACTTCGCCAAAACTTGACTATGAACTGTACTCCTCTGTCAGACATTATCTCCTCGGGGAGGCCACGTAGTCTGAAGATCTCTTGGATGAATACTTGAGCCAACCTGGAAGCTGACGGAAGACTGGTGAGGGGAATGAAGTGAGCAATCTTGGTGAACCGGTCAACTACCACCCAGATGGTATTAAACTTGTTGCACATAGGAAGGTCCGTAATAAAGTCCATTGACAGACAGGTCCACGGATGATGAGGAACAGCTAGAGGAACCAGCTGCCCAGCGGGTGACTGGTGAGGTACTTTGTGTTAGGCACATTTTGGGCAGGAAGCAATAAACTCTGTGACATCTTTTTTCAGGGTCGGCCACCAGTATGATCTGGAGATTAATTCAAGGGTTTTCTGGATGCCCGCATGTCCGGTAAAACGGGAAGCGTGTGCCCAATGCATGAGCTTCTTCCTTAGCGCCGGTTTTACGAAACTTTTCCCTAATGGAGGCATAGAGTCCATCCTTACTGTGGAGAACGCCACTGGATTGATAATAGGATGCTTGTCCGTAGACTCAGACTAATTTTTTTGCTCCCAAGAGTGGGAAAGGGCATACGCCTTGCGATTCTGTGACCCAGGACAGAACTGAAGTTTAAAGTCGAACCTAGAAAAAAAAGTGCCCATCAGGCTTGACGGGGGTTGAGACATTGTGCACTCTTCAAATACAGGAGATTTTTGTGGTCTGTAAGAATCGTGATGGTATGGGAAGTGCCTTCTAGCAAATACCTCCACTCTTCCAGAGCGAGCTTGATAGCCAACAATTCTTGATCGCCAATGGCGTAGTTGCGTTCAGCAGGGGAAAACTTCTGGGAGAAGAAGCCGCAAGGATGCAGATGACCATCTTTGACTCTTTGAGACAGGACCGTGCCCACTCCAATGGAGGAGGCATCTACCTCAAGGGTGAACGGCGAGTTGGTATCTGGCTGTTTCAACAACGGAGCTGAGGTAAATCTTTGCTTTAACAGATGGAAGGCTTGCACGGCGTCTTTGGACCACTTAGAGGGATTAGCACCCTTCTTGGTAAAGGCAGTGATAGGCGCCACAATGGTGGAAAAGTCTTGAATAAATTTTCTGTAATAGTTGGCGAATCCTAAAAATCTCTACACACCCTTGAGGGTTGTAGGTATTGGCCAATGTTGGATAGCTTGTAGTTTCGCAGGATCCATCTCTAGTCCGGAACCGGACACAATGTAGCCTAGAAACGGAATGGATTTGACTTCAAAGACGCATTTTTCCAACTTGCAATAAAGATGATTGGCACGAAGACGGGACAGGACTTCCTTCACCCAAAAACGATGTTCCTCCAGATCGTTGGAAAAGATGAGGATTTCATCGAGGTATACCACGACATGACGATAGAGGATATCTCTAAAGATCTCGTTCACGAAGTGTTGGAAAACAGCTGGAGCGTTACTAAGTCCGAAAGGCATGATGAGGTACTCATAATGTCCGTCACGGGTGTTAAATGCGGTCTTCCACTCGTCACCCTTCCGGATCCGAATGAGGTTATAGGCACCCCTCAAATCTAATTTCGTGAAGATGGTTGCTCCGCTAATCCGGTCAAAGAGTTCTGTAATCAGAGGCAGAGGATACCGTTTTTTTACTGTGATGTCATTCAAACCTCTATAGTCGATGCATGGCCGCAGGCCATCGTCTTTCTTCTTAACAAAGAAGAAACCTGCGCCAGCAGGAGAAGAAGAAGGTCGGATAAAACCCTGTGCCAAATTTTCTTTAATGTACTCCATGGAATGAGTCTCTGGTACAGACAACGGATACGTTCAGCCTCGAGGTGGAACCTTCCCTGGGATGAGGTCGATAGGACAATCCCACTCCCTATGTGGGGGCAGGACATCAGCAGAGGCTTTACTGAACACATCTGTAAAGTCTTGATACTGAAGAGGTGGAACGTCAGAAGACTTGGAGGATGAAGAACATACAGGAAGTACTATGGAAAAACAGGTCTCAGAACAGGATGGACCCCACGCCAGGATATGGGTCGTCCTCCAGTCAATCAGAGGATTATGCAAACGAAGCCATGGAAGGCCCAGAACCACCGGATGGGTGGCCTTTGGAATCACCAAAAAGGAAATTAATTCTGAATCAATAACTCCTACTTTCAGACGAACTGGTAGAGTCTTGGAAGAAATGACTGCATCAGAAATCTTGCTGCCATCCACGGCAGTCAAAGATATGGAAGACGAAAGTCTCTCGGTGGGTAGGGACCACCGTTTCACGTATTCCTCAGTCATAAAATTGCCAGCTGCCCCTGAGTCTAATAGAGCAATAATGTTCCTAGTACGCTGAGCCACTTGGAGCGAAACTGGGAGATTATAATCACTTGAAGATGGAAAGGAATGCATTGCTCCTAGCTGACCCTCTCCTTGGTGGGCTAGGACTTGGTGTTTCCCGGACGCTTGGGACAGGCATTAATAACGTGAGATGGTGCAGCACAATAGAGACAGAGATGCTCAGAGAGACGTCTTCGGCGCTCTGCCGGAGATAGACGGGAATGACCTATCTGCATCGGTTCGTCCTTGGGCGGAGATGGCTGACGAGGAGGAGTAGACTTGGGAAATTATGATCTTCCTTGCTCGATTGCCCTTTCTCGAAACCGTAGATCAACTTTGGTACACAAAGATATAAGTTCATCCAACTTTGGGGGCAAATCCCTGGTAGCCAATTCGTCCTTGATACGCTCAGATAGGCCATGCCAGAAGGCTGCACGTAAAGCGTCATCGTTCCATGCCAATTCTGATGCTAAGATCTGGAACTGTATTAGATACTGTCCAACAGTTCGTGTCCCCTGGCAGATATGGAGAATCTCAGAAGAAGCTGAAGTTACACGGCTTGGCTCGTCGAAGGTATGCCTGAATGTTGCCACAAAGTCTGTATATGAAGACAGCAAAGTATCAGATCTCTCCCATAACGGTGATGCCCAATCCAGCGCGGAGCCACTGAGGAGGGAAATAATGTAGGCAACCTTTGTGCGATCAGTTGGAAAACTGCCAGGCTGTAACTCGAAATGAATTTCGCACTGGTTGAGGAATCCCCTGCAGGCTTTTGGGGACCCATCAAATTTAGCTGGAGTTGGTAAATGAAGACGTGGAGCAGAAGTGGGTATGGTGGGTGGGGTTAGCACTGTAGGTACTGCCATCAGTACACCAGATGCCCAGGAACCACAGAGAGTCGTCTGGATTCCTTCCAGCCGAGAGGAGAGATCCTGAAGACAGCGGAAAACATGACCTTGTGCAACCTCCTGATGTTCAAGTTGGGCTACCAGTTCTTGCATTGGTCTGGCCGCTTGGTCTTGGTCTCCGGACGGATTCATTAGGTCAGTGCTTACTGTCACAACTGAGGGCTGGTGTTGGTCTGGGACAGCCTCAGTTGTAAGGGCTGGTGTAAAGGTGAATCTAGGTGGCAGAATAGGACTCCTAGACATAGATGACTTCTATCACCAATGCCCGAAGATGTGACCACGACAACAAAGACAAAATGAATGTTTGTTTATTGAACACAGTTCTGGTGGTACACCGGCAGTTGCACAGTTATGATATGAGAAATGATTAAAAACAGTACATAGTTCCACAAGAAATAGCAGTTGTAATATTCCCTTAGGTGTGGTATCCGCACAAGGCTAGCTTGGGAGATTAGGAGATGGAAAGTCGTTTTACCAACACCTAGGTGCTGTAGAGTAGATGAAAGCTGGAACTGGTCAGCAGATGTAGTACAGAGGCTGAACGTACTGTGGAATGAGTGATACTTGTGGGCTGCTGGTTTTGCCGGATGGAATGGATAATGAAGAACTGTGAATGAAGTGCGGATGAACCAGTGTTAGTAGCGGAGTAGAATGACACTGGTGATGCTAGAGATCGATGAATTGGGAAAAACAGATGACTTGAATACTGTAGATATCAGGAACACCGATGGCGGAGCACCGATGACAGTAGGTAGCTGAACACCACTGGAAGCCCAATGCTGGAAGCTGGTGTTTTTGGAGCACTGCCAATAGCAGAAGGCAATGAGGATACTATGGAGTCAGGCAGGCACCGCAGGGTGGTGATTGGTGCGGGTCTTTGCAGAACTGGAGACTTCAGGAGCTGGAATACCTGGAACACAGAATCTAAGAGAGCTGAGACAGGATACACTGGTAATGACAACCAAAGCACTGACAACTTCCTGGTCTAGGATCAGTCCCTTTATACCCTCAGTAGTGCAGGGATTGGATCAGCAATTAGGCAGAGCTCAGCGAGAATGTAGGTTGGTGGAATATCATCATGTGATCAGAACCAACATGGCTGCGCCCATACTGGTCCTTGGAGGGAAACCTGGTTTGTAATTCCATGTGGAGCTTTCACAGTAATGGCGGCAGCGGCCGCTGGACACAGTGAATGTTAAACTGCACAGCAACCTCCCAGAGCCGGCGGCGGAAGCTACAGCGGGTGAGAGGCGCTGCCACACAGATCCGTGCACGCATTGAGAGCGCAGCAATGGCGGCGGAGGCTGCAACTGACAGGAGACGCTATGCAGAGCCGTCCAAGTGCTGAGAGTACAGTAATGGCGGCGGAGGCCGCGATGAGCTAGAAACGCCATTCCATTTAAGAGTTCCCTGTGATAGCACCTGCAGACTGGCAGAGAGGAAATATGAAGTAAGGACATTTAGCAACATGATTGAGACCTGGCCCTGGAACGCTGAGCCAGCATCAGAAGACACCTGAAAGGTAATAAGTAATGTCCAGTAGTCCGGATCGTGACATCCAGGATGTAATGAAGTCTGAGTTCGGCGGCTGTGCGGGATGCTGGGCGAACTTTAACTTTTTTAAAGAGGCAATCATTTACAAGGAATGGTTCAGCTTTGTAAATAATTGTTTCCTGGTTCAGCCAGCATCCCGCACAGCCACCGAACTCGGACTTCAATACATCCCGGCCTTGAGATGCATCTTACTGTACATGCTATCAAATTTGTCATATCCCTTCTAAACCTTATCAGCTCTTCTATTCTTGCAGTTTTGTCATCATAATAATTCATATGGATTATTAGTTAACCACATTATCAATTAGACTCAATCATTTTCATAATTACCTCCCCCAGTCTCCTCAAAAGAACCCCTTCATCTTAATTAACGCCATTAAAATCATAAACAATTTCACCCTCGTAATGCAACTTTAGGTAATACATTCCCTTAATTGCAGTTATTTCTCCATCTAGCCCAACCCATCTGTTGATGATCACATGTCTACGCCTTTGGACATGAAGGGTGTCTTGCTGCAGCATTTGAGGGGTCACCAGAGAGAAAGCAGGGGCCATGCACTGTAGTAATAAGCTGCATTGCCCCTTCATGGGGAGGGATAAAGCACTGATATATTTAACGATAAGGGAATAGTTTTTGATGTAGATATATGATGGAAAGTATGAAAGGCGGGGATAGAGAAATAACCCCTAGGCACAAATAATGTTGTGCCTAGGGGTGGCCTGACCCTTAGATCCACCTCTGTATGGGGACTGTGCATACTTCGTTATTTACAGGAATACAGAAGATATCACACATATCTCCTGCATTAAAAGCTTAATAAATAGCCTTTTTACTTAATTTAGTGTTAATCATGCGATACCTGCTGTTTCTGAATGATTAGCGGAGTCAGTGGGCTTGATAAAAAGGACCCTGAAGGATATATAGACCTCATCACCACAGTAAAGGTGTCTTAGAAGACAGATAATTACATTGGAATATAGGAATATATATACAATGCGTTCGCATGTTGAAGCCCTCTTGCAGTGTGCGCACGCGCAGGAGCCGCAGTGCACATGCTACGGCATCTCACATATGCAAATGCCTCTACCTGATTGATAGGCAGAGCCATTCCTGGGGCGGGAGGGGGCGTCAACGTAGTGTTGGGGGGGGGGGGGCGGTGTTGCGGAGTTGGGTGGTCGCGGTCCGGACAACGCAGGTGTGTCTGGACCGTTTGCTGGGCACACAGCGGTGGCTGTATGACGTCACACGCAGCCACTGCAACCCAAAACATGGCGGGTAGCAATCTGCCTTCGCATCTAGGCTGCGCAGGTAGATGGCTACCAGAGGCGTCACCGGGTGTGGTGACACCGGGTGGGCGACCCTGATCTCCTGTCGCGATTGCGGCAAAAAAGGGGCATGACCTTGTACTTGGGGGCGTGGTTTCGCGGGGATCCTGGAATCGTCACTCTGAGGGCGTACCCAGCATCTCCGGAGATGCTGGGCTTCCCCCAGAGCCAGTCTCCGTCCGCTGTCGGCTCCTCTTCTGTGACAGGAGCCGGGTGCTGTAGGAGACTTTCTCACTGCAGCACCTGATTCCTGTCAGTGCGGAGGAGCTGACATTTGGTGTCACCCTCCTCCAGGCGTCACACCCGGGTGCGGGCCGCACCCCCCGCACCCGCCTTGTGACGCCACTGATGGCTACCCTTAACATGCAGGCGATTTGTTGCTGAGCGAAGGGCACGTACGTTAGTGGGGGTGGGGGGGGAGGGCCCGGCATGCGGGACCGACTTGCCCTGTGCTGGGCGTCCTCCACATGCTAATGTAAAGGGTTGTAGTTGAGCGATTTTTCGCACAACTACAACCCATGCTGAATTAGGCCGATAATCAAGATAATCAGAAAAGTGTATGCACCCTGCAGAGCAGGCAGGGCTGCTGTTCGCAATGCGTTATATTTAATGTGGAGACCAAACTACATCAGGTCCTCTTTACAGAGCATCTCTATTCCCTCAGTGAGAGCGATGATTATTTCTTCCTGCCATGTGCAGGCCAGGTGGATACAAGAACACTGTCACTGAAACTAGCGTTAAATAAGTTCATTACATCAGGGATTTGTAAGATCTGAGGAAATTGAAGAGGGCACCTGGTAGTGACAAGCGGAGCATTTTCAGAGGTGAGATTCTACCATTACAATAAGAAAAATCAAGCACTTTACTTGCATACAGTCTATAGCTACATATCCTGCTAGCTGCCCAAAAGCAAATAAGGGGTGAGATTCAAATGACATATCACGCGTAATTTCCTTCTAAAATGATCTCTGTTATTGCGCATATTGCGCCCATAGTGATCAGGTTTAGCTGTGTAAAGGGTTGGGTGCCTCCATACTCCGGAGGTAGCAAGCTGAAATAATGATACCACGCCCCTGAGGGCAGAAACAGAATCGGTGTGAAAAGGGGTGAAAAGAATTGAATCTCCCCCAATGAATCTTAATTTTTTTTTTAAATCTTCCCACCCAATATACTACTAACCTCATTGCACCCCACAATCCCTGCACCCTAGGTCACAGCCTGATAAGCCTATCTGTTGATCACTCACTGCATGCAATAGTTTGAAAGCCATATTTACGCTGCTTGAAAAAGAAAACCCTGTGCGTATTTTAAAATAAGAATATGATTATTGAAGAGCAATCCAAAATTCAGGTGTGCTAACTTATTACGTGGAGCCTCATAAAAACTAAAATTATAATAAAAGTGAACAATGGCTTTACCTTTGCTAGCTATGAATATGACACAAAGGGGCAGATGTATTACCTGGAGAAGGCATAAGGAAGTGATAAACCAGTGATATGTGCAAGGTGATAAAGGCACCAGCCAATCAGATCCTAACTTTTAATTTACATATTGGAGCTGATTGGCTGGTGCCTTTATCACCTTGCACATATCACTGGTTTATCACTTCTTTATGCCATCTCCAGGTTAATACATCTGCCCCATTATTACATACAATGGCCCTCATTCCGAGTTGATCGTTCGCAAGGCGATTTTAGCAGAGTTGCTCACGCTAAGCCGCCGCCTACTGGGAGTGAATCTTAGCATCTTAAAATTGCGAACGATGTATTCGCAATATTGCGATTACAAACTACTTAGCAGTTTCTGAGTAGCTCCACACTTACTCGGCATCTGCGATCAGTTCAGTGCTTGTCGTTCCTGGTTTGACGTCACAAACACACCCAGCGTTCGCCCAGACACTCCCCCGTTTCCCCGGCCACTCCTGCGTTTTTTCCGGAAACGGTAGCGTTTTTTCCCGCACGCCCATAAAACGGCCTGTTTCCGCCCAGTAACACCCATTTCCTGTCAATCACACTACGATCGCCGGAGCGATGAAAAAGCAGTGAGTAAAAATACTATCTCCATTGTAAAATTACTTGGCGCAGTCGCAGTGCGAATATTGCGCATGCGTACTAAGCGGAATTTCACTGCGATGCGATGAAAAATACCGAGCGAACGACTCGGAATGAGGGCCAATGTAAATAGTTAGCAATACTGCCTCACAGCATAGATGTCATGGGTTCGACTCCTACCAGGGCTCTAACGATGTGGAGTTTGTGTATTTTCCCTGTGCTTACGTGGGTTTCCTCCGGGTACTCCGGTTTCCTCCCACATTTCAAAAATATACTGGTAGGTTAATTGGCCCCCAACAAAATTAACACTAGCGAGAATGTGTGTGCGTGTACATGTGGTAGAGAATTTAGGGGCCGATTCAGCATGGAACGTTGTACGACAGCATTCGCTTGCTGAATCCTGCCGCAGTGTGCACACGTGCAAAAGCCGCACTACGTGTGCGCACACAGTGAGATTTGACGGCATCTCACATGTGCGAATTCCTCTGCCTGATTGACAAGTAGAGGTGTTAGCGGGGTGGGAGGGGGGCGTCAAGTCAGTGTTTAGTGGGTGGCATTGCGGTGGTGGGAGGCGCAGTCCAGACAGTGCAGGCATGTCCAGATCATTTGTGGGACAGGCTGTGGAGGCTGCGTGACATCACACGCAGTCAGGGCCGGCGCTATCACTAGGCAGCTTTAGGCAGCTGCCTATGAGCGCCGGCCACTGGAGGGCGGCAGAACACACTTGTCACAACTGAGGGCCTGAGCTGACGGGAGGCAGCCTCAGTTGTAGGGGCTGAGATGTACCGGAACCTGGGAGGTTGTATCAGACCCCTGGACATGTAAGTAACATGAATAATAACTGCCCGAAGGCGTGACCACGACAACTTAGATAAAAGTCAATGATGTTTATTATGACAACTCCGCATCACAGCAGCAATAAAAGAAAACGTAAAAGTCAGCAAAGAATAAATACAGTTCCTGAGTACTACAGCATGGCAGGAGCCACAGGGCACTGGTAGTGTGAGATAGTTCTTATGATCTTCTAGATGGAAAGTCCTTACCAGGCCCGGCTGTAGCAATGGAGATAACCCAGGATTGTACCAGCTGGTGTTCCAGGAAGAGCTGGGTTGCTAAAGGTAAAACAGCTGCTGTGGATACTGGCTGGAACCAGACTGTTGTTAGCACGGAGTGGATACTGGCTGGAACCAGTTAAATAATAAATGAACTTTGGGAGCGATGAAATGTGAACTGAAATGTAGAACTTGAGAGCGGAGAAATAATAATTCCGGTGGAGAGTGGTAAAGTGTAGAAAGGACACCGGCCCTTTAAGGGAAGCTGTACTCTGCTGGAAGCTGAGGCTGGAAGCAGGTAGTGTTGTAGCTGGAAACAGATGAATCCACAATGGATTGGAGAGTCAGGCTACACCGCAGGTGGAATGCTGGTGCGGGTCTCTATGGTGGAAGTCTTGAGACAGGAGCTGGAACCTGGAAGACAATCATAGAAGAGAGACAAACAGGAACTAGGTTTGACAACCAAAGCACTGACGTCTTCCTTGCTCAGGTACAGCTTACTTATACCTGCAGCAAGGAAGGGGTTGGCTAGGCAATTATGCAAATCAACAACACAGACAGCAGATTGGTGGAAATGATCAGATGACAGAATCCAAGATGGCTGCGCCCATGCAGACACTTGGAGGGAAGTTTGGTTTGTAATCCATGTGGTCTGGGAAACAGTAATGGCGGCGCCGGCCACCGGAGACAGGAGACGCCAGGCTGATAGATGCACATTTAACCCCGCGGGCACAGCGGAGGCCGCGGCTGATGAAAAGACCACTCTGCATGTGGAAACTCAGGAACAGCGGAATCCGGTCCTGGAACGCTGAGCCCGCCTTAGGAGGCATCTGAAGGGTAAGTAATGGCGTCCAGATACCCGGATCGTGACAGCACCCCCCCCTTTAGGAGTGGCCCCAGGACACTTCTTAGGCTTTAAAGGAAACTTTGCGTGGAAATTTCGGACCAAGGCAGGAGCATGGACGTCAGAGGCATTGGTCCAAGAGCGTTCTTCAGGACCATAGCCCTTCCAGTCAATGAGATACTGAAGTTGACCGTAACGGTGACGTGAGTCCAGGATCTTGGCCACTTCATACTCAACGCCTCGTTGAGTTTGGACTTTCGGAGTTGGTGGAAGTGAGGAATGAAACCGATTCAAGATTAGCGGTTTCAACAGGGAAACATGGAATGTCCTGGGTATTTTTAAGAAGGGAGGTAACTGGAGTCTGTAAGCAACAGGATTGATGACTTGATCAATTTTAAAAGGACCGATGTAGCGAGGTGCAAACTTCATACTGGGAACTCTTAACCTCAAATTCTTCGTGGATAACCATACCCGATCACCCACCTTGAGAGCAGGAACTGCTCGACGCTTCTTATCCGCAAACTTCTTGTACCTGAACGATGCCTTGAGCAGAGCTGATCGTACGCTCTTCCAGATATTGGCAAACTGATGCAAGGTGATATCCACTGCGGGAACAGAAGTTGCTGGAAGCGGTTGGAACTCAGGGACTTTAGGGTGGAATCCAAAGTTGGTGAAGAATGGTGTTGAGGAAGATGAAGAATGATACTGGTTGTTATGACAGAACTCGGCCCAGGGAAGTAATTGAACCCAGTCATCTTGAGAGGAGGACACATAGATGCGGAGGAAGGCCTCCAAGTCCTGATTCACCCTCTCAGTTTGACCATTGGTCTGAGGATGGTAAGCCGTGGAAAACTTTAACTTGACTTGGAGGACTTGACATAAACTTCGCCAGAATTTGGCTGTGAATTGAACTCCTCGATCTGAGATAATTTCTTCTGGAAGACCGTGGAGTCGGAAGATCTCTTGTATGAATACTTGAGCCAACTTGGAAGCTGACGGAAGACCGGTGAGAGGAATGAAGTGTGCCATCTTGGTGAACCGGTCAACTACCACCCAGATGGTATTGAACTTGTTGCACATGGGCAAATCTGTAATAAAATCCATCGACAAATGGGTCCATGGTCGACGGGGAACAGATAGTGGAACCAGTTGCCCCGCAGGCGACTGGCGGGATACTTTATGTTGAGCACACTTTGGGCAAGATGCAATAAACTCCAAAACGTCCTTTTTCAGAGTTGGCCACCAATAGGACCTAGAGATAAACTCCAGGGTTTTTTGGATACCTGTATGTCCGGCAAAACGGGAAGCATGGGCCCAATGCATGAGCTTCTTCCTTAGTGTCGGCTTCACAAAACTTTTCCCTGATGGAGGCGTAGAGTCCATCCCTACCGTGGAGAATGCCAACGGATTTATAATAGGATGCTTGTCTGAAGACTCTGACTCATTTTCTTGCTCCCATGAGCGGGAAAGGGCATCGGCCTTGCGATTCTGAGAGCCCGGACAGAACTGGAGTTTAAAGTCGAACCTGGAAAAGAAAAGTGCCCATCTGGCCTGACGAGGGTTGAGACATTGTGCGCCTTTTAGATATAGAAGGTTCTTGTGGTCTGTAAGGATGGTGATTGAATGAGAAGCTCCCTCCAACAGATATCTCCACTCCTCTAGAGCGAGCTTGATGGCTAGCAACTCCTGGTCGCCAATGGCATAGTTGCGCTCCGCTGGGGAGAACTTCCGTGAGAAGAAACTGCAAGGATGTAAATGACCATCTTTAGCCCTCTGAGATAACACCGCTCCTACTCCAACGGAGGAGGCATCCACCTCTAAGATGAAAGGAGAGTCGATGTCAGGCTGTTTCAGGACAGGTGCAGAGATGAACCTCTGTTTTAAAAGATGAAAAGCTTGCATGGCTTCTTCAGACCACTTGGACGGGTTAGCACCCTTCTTGGTGAAAGCAGTAATAGGCGCCACAATGGTGGAAAAGTCTCGTATAAACTTTCGGTAATAATTGGCGAACCCTAAGAACCTCTGGACCCCTTTGAGGGTTAAGGGTACCGGCCAATTCTGGATTGCTTGTAGTTTCTCAGGATCCATCTCTAGTCCGGAACCGGACACAATGTACCCTAGAAACGGAATGGACTTGACTTCAAAGACGCATTTCTCTAATTTGCAGTAGAGATGATTGACACGGAGACGGGACAGAACCTCCTTTACCCAGAAACGATGTTCCTCTAAATCGTTGGCAAAAATGAGGATATCATCTAGATAGACCACGACATGACGGTATAGAATGTCTCTGAAGATCTCATTGACGAAATGCTGGAAGACAGCTGGAGCATTGCTCAATCCGAAGGGCATGACGAGGTACTCATAATGTCCGTCACGGGTGTTAAATGCGGTCTTCCACTCGTCACCCTCACGGATCCGGATGAGATTGTATGCACCTCTCAGGTCCAGCTTTGTAAAGATGGTAGCTCCGCTAACTCTGTCAAAGAGCTCAGTAATCAGGGGTAAAGGATAGCGGTTCTTGATGGTAATGTCGTTCAAACCTCTGTAGTCGATGCACGGCCGCAGACCACCATCTTTCTTCTTTACAAAAAAGAAGCCTGCGCCGGCTGGAGAAGAAGAAGGTCGAATGAACCCCTTTGCTAGGTTCTCTTTAATGTATTCCTCCATAGAATGTGTCTCGGGGAGAGACAACGGATAAGTTCGGCCTCGAGGTGGAACCTTCCCTGGAACGAGATCAATCGGGCAGTCCCATTCTCTATGAGGAGGAAGGATATCAGCAGAAGCTTTACTGAACACATCCGTGAAATCTTGATATGGAGGAGGTGGAACATCAGACGACCTGGGGGAGGAAGAACAGACAGGCAACACTTTAAACAAACATGTCTTAGTACAGGAGGAACCCCATGCCAGGATTTGCGTAGTCGTCCAATCAATTGTAGGATTGTGAAGACGGAGCCATGGAAGGCCCAGGACCACAGGATGTGTGGCTCTTGGAATCACTAAAAATGAAATAAGTTCGGAATGAAGAACTCCCACTCTCAGACGAACTGGTAGAGTCCTTAGAGAAATAACTGTATCAAAAATTTTACTGCCATCCACAGCAGTTAAGGAAAAGGACGAAGGAAGTCTCTCGGTGGGTAGGGACCACCGTTTAACATAGGCTTCAGTAATAAAGTTCCCAGCTGCTCCGGAATCCAGGAGGGCAATGACGTTCTGATAACGTTGAGCAACTTGAAGCGAGACTGGGAGGTTACAATCTTGAGGAGATGGAGAGGAGATCATTACTCCTAGCCGGCCCTCTCCTTGGCGAGCTAGGATTTGGAGTTTCCCGGACGTTTGGGACAGGCATTAATGGTGTGAGACGGAGCTGCACAATACAGACAGAGAAACTCGGAGAGACGTCTTCGGCGCTCAGCAGGAGTTAAACGGGAACGGCCAATTTGCATGGGTTCATCTGTAGTTGGTGACAGTTGGCGAGGAGGAGGAGTAGAAGATTTTGGAGCAGATGATCTTCCACGCTCAGTTGCTCTCTCTCTGAAACGTAAGTCAACTTTCGTACAAAGTGAGATTAGCTCATCTAACTTGGAGGGTAAGTCTCTGGTAGCTAACTCATCTTTAATACGCTCGGATAAACCATGCCAGAATGCAGCATACAGGGCGTTGTCGTTCCATGCCAGTTCGGATGCCAGGATCTGGAACTGTATAAGATATTGTCCTACAGTACGTGATTCCTGGCGTAAACGGAGAATCTCAGACGAAGCTGAAGTTACCCTGCCTGGCTCGTCGAAGATGCGCCTGAATGTTGACACAAATGCAGTGTAAGAAGATAGCAGGGTGTCGGACCTCTCCCATAACGGTGATGCCCAATCAAGGGCTGAGCCACTGAGAAGAGAAATAATGTAGGCAATTTTTGTACGGTCACTGGGAAAATTGCCAGGTTGTAGCTCAAACTGAATCTCACACTGGTTGAGAAATCCCCTGCAGAATCTTGGAGATCCGTCAAATTTTGCTGGCGTTGGAAGATGAAGACGTGGAGCAGAAATGGGTAAGGTGGGTGGGGTTATAGCTGGAGTCACTGTGGTTGACGCACCAGACGCGCCTGATCCACGGAGAGTTGTCTGAATCCCATCCAGCCGAGTAGAGAGATCCTGGAGACAGCGGATGATGTGGCCCTGTGCAGCCTCCTGATGTTCTAGTCGGGCTGCCAGTTCTTGCATCGGTCTGGCCGCTTGATCCTGGTCTCCGGCTGGATTCATTAGGTCAGTGCTTACTGTCACAACTGAGGGCCTGAGCTGACGGGAGGCAGCCTCAGTTGTAGGGGCTGAGATGTACCGGAACCTGGGAGGTTGTATCAGACCCCTGGACATGTAAGTAACATGAATAATAACTGCCCGAAGGCGTGACCACGACAACTTAGATAAAAGTCAATGATGTTTATTATGACAACTCCGCATCACAGCAGCAATAAAAGAAAACGTAAAAGTCAGCAAAGAATAAATACAGTTCCTGAGTACTACAGCATGGCAGGAGCCACAGGGCACTGGTAGTGTGAGATAGTTCTTATGATCTTCTAGATGGAAAGTCCTTACCAGGCCCGGCTGTAGCAATGGAGATAACCCAGGATTGTACCAGCTGGTGTTCCAGGAAGAGCTGGGTTGCTAAAGGTAAAACAGCTGCTGTGGATACTGGCTGGAACCAGACTGTTGTTAGCACGGAGTGGATACTGGCTGGAACCAGTTAAATAATAAATGAACTTTGGGAGCGATGAAATGTGAACTGAAATGTAGAACTTGAGAGCGGAGAAATAATAATTCCGGTGGAGAGTGGTAAAGTGTAGAAAGGACACCGGCCCTTTAAGGGAAGCTGTACTCTGCTGGAAGCTGAGGCTGGAAGCAGGTAGTGTTGTAGCTGGAAACAGATGAATCCACAATGGATTGGAGAGTCAGGCTACACCGCAGGTGGAATGCTGGTGCGGGTCTCTATGGTGGAAGTCTTGAGACAGGAGCTGGAACCTGGAAGACAATCATAGAAGAGAGACAAACAGGAACTAGGTTTGACAACCAAAGCACTGACGTCTTCCTTGCTCAGGTACAGCTTACTTATACCTGCAGCAAGGAAGGGGTTGGCTAGGCAATTATGCAAATCAACAACACAGACAGCAGATTGGTGGAAATGATCAGATGACAGAATCCAAGATGGCTGCGCCCATGCAGACACTTGGAGGGAAGTTTGGTTTGTAATCCATGTGGTCTGGGAAACAGTAATGGCGGCGCCGGCCACCGGAGACAGGAGACGCCAGGCTGATAGATGCACATTTAACCCCGCGGGCACAGCGGAGGCCGCGGCTGATGAAAAGACCACTCTGCATGTGGAAACTCAGGAACAGCGGAATCCGGTCCTGGAACGCTGAGCCCGCCTTAGGAGGCATCTGAAGGGTAAGTAATGGCGTCCAGATACCCGGATCGTGACAACACTGATGAGAAAATTCTGTCTCTACAAATCTGTCGCCCCCCACCTCCGTGATAGCGCCTCACATATTCACTTGAGGGCTCAGGCATGTTGCCTGCACCCTTACCACCCCCCCATCCCCAGGGCACTTTTATTTTCCCTTTGCAGCCACATGCTGCAGTGTGCTCATACAGAAGCCGACGCTCTGCTGAGTTTGCTTCCTGCATGGACAGGAACAGGAAGTCACTTGGTGCACATGTGACTGTGAGAGAGGAGAGGAGAGGAGCCTTCAGACGTGAGGAGCAGCAGCCCAGCAGGTCTATCAGAAAGCCATACCATACGGGGGAGCACAGACTCAGGTACATTCTGCTGCTAATGAGGGAAACTGGTAATTTTAGTGTGTGCAGGGGAGGGGGGGGGGGTTGTATATGAGTTATATATTTGTGTGTGCAGGGGAGGTGGGGGTGTATATTAGTGTGTGCAGGGGAGGGGGGTTGTATATTAGTGTGTGCAGGGGAGGAGGGGTGGTATATTAGTGTGTGCAGGGGAGGGGGTGGTATATTAGTGTGTGCAGGGGGGTATATTAGTGTGTGCTGGGGAGGGGGGGTATATTAGTGTGTGCAGGGGGGTATATTAGTGTGTGCAGGGTAGGGTGGGTGGTATTTTAATGTGTGCAGGAGAGGGGGGGGGGGTATATTAATGTGTTCAGGGAGGGGGGGTGGTATATTAGTGTGTGCAGGGGGGTATATTAGTGTGTGCAGGGGAGGGGTGGTGGTATATTAATGTGTGCAGGGGAGGGGGGTATATTAATGTGTGCAGGGGAAGGGGGGTATATTAGTGTGTGCAGGGGGGTATATTAGTGTGTGCAGGGGAGGGGGGTGGTATATTAGTGTGTGCAGCGGAGGGGGGTATATTAATGTGTGCAGCGGAGGGGGGGTATATTAATGTGTGCAGGGGAGGGGGGGTATATTAATGTGTGCAGGGGAGGGGGGGTATATTAGTGTGTGCAGGGGAGGGGGGTATATTAATGTGTGCAGGGGAGGTGGGGTGGTATATTAATGTGTGCAGGGGAGGTGGGGTGGTATATTAGTGTGTGCAGGGGGGTATATTAATGTGTGCAGGGGAGGGGGGGGTATATTAATGTGTGCAGGGGAGGGGGTGGTATGGTGGTATATTAATGTATGCAGGGGAGGGGGTGGTGGTATATTAATGTGTCCAGGGGAGGGGGGGACGGTATATTAAAAAATTGTATGGGGGAGTGGCATATTAATGTGTTTTTGTTTTTTAATTAATGCAGTTTCCCACTGCCTATCACCCACTGCCTCTCCCCGCCCGTCACCTCTCTCCTGAGACCCTCTCCCTATCACTCACTGACTCTTATACCGCTTTTAGACCAACAGCGCGGGTCGCAGCCGGGAGCCTGACACGGGTGCTACCCGGCTGCGCCCTGAGTCAGCTCCCTTTCCCACTGCACTCGCCAACCCGGCATATTGCCAGTGACGCGGCGGGGGTGGCACTTGGAGATCACATGATCTCCAAGCGCCGCCCGCACATTCACTGTACACTGCAAAGTTTGCCGAGTTGAACACGTGTTCAACCCTGCAAACCACCCGAGTTGGAATACCGGGTCACTCGACCCGTATTATTCCAACTCGAACCTTTTACACCAGCCAGCAACACGGGTTATGCACCTTCATGTGCAATAATCCGTGTTATATGCTGGTGGTGTAAAAGGGGTATTAACCCTCACTCCGTCACCTCTCTTCTATTACACTCTTCCTGTTGTTCACCATTTCCCCATCACCTCTCGCTTGTTACCCAGTGACTCTCACCCTCTCAATGTCACCCTCTGTTTTCACCCTCTGCTTGTCACCTTCCTCCACTCACTGGTCACTGCCTCTCCCTAGCTTCACTCTCTACCCTTCTCCCACTGCCTCTCCCTGCTGTTACCCTTTTCCCGTCCGCTCTCTCTCCTGTCACCCTCTCCCTGTCACCTACTGACTTTCCTGTCACCCACCGTCTCTAACACTCACCCGATCACCCTCTCTCTCTTTTCACATTTCTGTGGGGTCTATTCATGAAGCAGTGAAAAGTGTGGAGAAGTAAGTCAGTGAAAGAAGTTGCCCATGGCAACCAATCAGCTTATATAATTGTATAGAATACACTTTATAAATGTTCCCTCAACACTGATTGGTTGCCATAGGCAACTTCTCCACTGTTTACACTGCATCATGAATAGACCCCTATGAAACATAGTAAAGAGACATGTCAAGCAGACATACAGCTGTGTCCCTCCTCAGCTTAAAGGCTAATTGTGGCAAATGCAACTTGTTTTCTGCAATAAGCGTGCCTGCGGGTGTCCATGAATGCGCTATCATTAGGATCGCATGGTGGCCCTCATTCCGAGTTTGCTCGCTAGCTGCTTTTAGCAGCTTTGCACACGCTAAGCCGCCGCCCTCTGGGAGTGTATCTTAGCTTAGCAGAATTGCAAACGAAAGATTAGCAGATTTGCGAATAGAAATTTCTTAGCAGTTTCTGAGTAGCTCGAGACTTACTCCTACACTGCGATCAGTTCAGTCTTTTTCGTTCCTGGTTTGACGTCACAAACACACCCAGCGTTCGCCCAGACACTCCCCCGTTTCTTCAGACACTCCTGCGTTTTTCCCAGAAATGCCAGCGTTTTTCCGCACACTCCCATAAAACGGCCAGTTTCCGCCCAGAAACACCGACTTCCTGTCAATCACACTCCGATCACCAAAACGATGAAAAATCTTCGTTAGGCCGTGAGTAAAATAGCAAACTTTTGTGCTAAAAATTTGCGAAAAAATCTAACGAGCGAACAACTCGGAATCACCCCCGGTGTGTACACTCCTGCGAATGGGATGCAGCTTGCCGTGGCTAGTCATCAGCGCAATGTGGCTGCTTGCTGGTAGGATGAGAGTGGCCACATCTGTATTTGTAGGAGGGCGCAAAATGTATAGTTTGCAGGAGGGCGCTGATCACCTTAGCACCGGCCCTGCCTGCAACCCCCGCATGATGCCGCACCCGTGCCCTGCAAATTGTGGACTCGGGCACGATGGCCGCACCCCTTCTCCCCCGCAATTGTGGACTCTGTAATGATGCCCGCACACCGACTACTATATACATGATGTATATTATATCTATATCCCACGGAAACCCTTCCACACAAATCCTGCGTTTGCCCCTGGATGCCCACACAACCCATCCCCCCCACGAATTGCGGACACTTGGGGATGAAGCCCACACCCCTCCACGAATTGCAGGCTCAGGCATGATGCCTGCATCCCCCCATGATTGTGGAGACTGGCATGATACCCGCACAACATACACACCCCCCTTGCACGAATTGCGGACTCGGGCATGATGCCTGCACCCCCCCACGATTGCGGACCCGGGCGTGATTCTCTCCCCCACCCCCCCTGCGAATTGCGTTCTCGGGCATGATGTCCGATCGCCACTAATCCTCCGCCCCCTGATTGCAGACTCCAGCTTGTTGCCCGCAACACCCTCACGATTGCAGAGTCGGGGGCATGTAGCACACACCACCAAATCCGCCCCCCACATCCCAGCGCGACTGCAGATTCTGGGATGTTTCAGTCTCCCCCCTCCCCTGGATGGCAGACTCAGGTACCCCTCCCTCGCGATTGCAGACTCCCACATGTTGCCCGCAAACACCCCCCTCCCCACACTGCGTAGAATCAGGCATGTTGCTCACAACCCTCCCTTCTATTGCAGACTCGGTGATGTTTCCTTTTCCTTCCCGCGCAATTGCAAACTCCCGCTTGTTGCCCGCACCCTCCCTCCCAACATACTGCGATTGTAGAATTGGTCATGTTGCCCGCAAAACACAACCCCCCCCCCCCCCCTATTGCAGACTCCGTTATGTTCCCCCCCCCCCCCTCGCGATTGCAAATTCCCGCCTGTTGCCTGCATCCCCCGCCCAAGCGATTGCAGAATCGGGCATAGTGTCCGCATCTCGCCCATTCGCAGACTCTGGCATGTTGTCCACATCCTCCCCCCCCCCCCCCCCCACACACACACACACCTTGCGATTTCAGTCTCAGGCGTGTTTTTGACTACCACCCCATCAGCGATTGCAGACTCCCGCATGTTGCCCGCTAGCCCCCACCCCCACAATTGCAGACTCCTGCATGTACGACATCCACCACGTACCACTATGTAAGCATGCAGAGGGGGGGGGGGGGGGGGAGCAGGCTAAAGTTTTGCCTAGGGTGTCAAGAAACCTTGCACCGGCCCTGCACGCAGTCGCTGCGACCCAAAAGATGGCGGGTTGCTGTCTACCTTAAGGTGCCCATACACTAGACAACCTGTAAACGACGCATTCTCGTTAACGATTTCCCTTTAACTCCCCCGGCAGCTCCCCAGCAGTCCTGGGCAAACGATATAGGCCCTCATTCCGAGTTGTTCGCTCGCAAGCTGCTTTTAGCAGCATTGCACACCCTAAGCCGCCGCCTACTGGGAGTGAATCTTAGCTTAGCAGAATTGCGAATGAAAGATTCTCAAAATTGCGAATAGACATTTCTAAGCAGTTTCTGAGTAGCTCGAGACTTACTCTGCCACTGCGATCAGTTCAGTCAGTTTCGTTCCTGGTTTGACGTCACAAACACACCCAGCGTTCGCCCAGACACTCCCCCGTTTCTCCAGCCACTACCGCGTTTTTCCCAGAAACGGCATCGTTTCTTCACACACACCCATAAAACGTCCAGTTTCCGCCCAGAAACACCCACTTCCTGTCAATCACACAACGATCACCAGAACGAAGAAAAAACCTTGTAATGCCGTGGGTAAAATACCAAACTTCTTAGCAAATTTACTTGGTGCAGTCGCAGTGCGAACATTGTGCATGCGCAGTTTGCGGAAAATCACTGCGATGCGAAGAAAAAGAACGAGCGAACAACTCGGAATGAGGGCCATAGTACAATACACAAAAGATATATCTTAAGATCTGGGAGTTGCTACATCCAGGAGCATAATGTCGTAGACGATAGCTTCTGATCTTCCCTGCAGCTGGGAAGATCAGAAGCTTCGACCAATGACCAGCGGGACCACGCATCGCGATCGTTCATAGACACTGAACAATCTGCACTATTATGAACGATTTGTAGTTCAGATCCGTCGGAAATGGCCAAATCGCTCATAATATCGTCCAGCGTATGGGCACCTTTAGCATCTATGCTGCATAAGCAGAGGGCAACCCTAAACATGTGAGAGCATCGCCGCCATATGGGGTGGACTTGCCCTGTGCTGGGCGTCCCCCCGCATGTCAGTGTAATGGGTTGTAGATATGCGATTTTTCGCACATCTACGACTCATGCTGAATTAGGCCCATAGATTGTAAGCTCCACTGGGGCAGGGACTAATGTGAATGGCCAAATATTCTCTGTAAAAGCACTGCGGAATATGTGTGCACTATATAAGTAACTGGAAATAAGAATAATAATAATTATTGTAGATGTTCTGTAAATCAGGTAAGACTCATGGACTCTGGAGTGCTGAATAACACATGTACTTGGTTTCACATCAGGAACTGAACTGACTAACAAACAGGAAACTCCCTCCCATCATGCATAGCCACAGGTAGAGTCCCATCCTGCAGGGTCCTAGCAGGATACACATCTACATCCCTCCCTTCAAGAACTTAGTAAAAGGGTAACAAAGTGTAAGGAGAATAACGAAGAGGAAGAGAATGGGTGAGGGGAATTTATGTAACATAGGTGGACGTGTACTAAGCAGTGATAAAAATGGAGTAGTGAGCCAGTGGAGAAGTTGCCCAAGGCAACCAATCAGCATTGACGTAACATTTCTAATTTGCATATTATACAATTGTATAGAGCTGCTGATTGGTTGCCATGGGAAATTTCTCCACTGGCTCACTTCCCCACTTTTATCACTGCTTAGTACATGTCCCCCATAGTCCTGGAACCGGTAATTAGGTTTGCATAAACGTTCTGACTTGGTGGTATACAGGTACGTCATGGGTGGCTGTTCATTGAGAGTAATGGCTGGAGGTGCCATTGAGTCAGACGGTGTTTCACTATCGACTGAGGAAGACATAGCTGACAACCCAGAATGTGGTGTGGTATGAGGAGGGTCTCTGACATCCACAGTTACACTTGGCGCAGTAATAGTCTCCTCAGGTAGACTCAATAGGTGGCCACGATTACATTCATACACAGTTCCAGCTGCCTGAACAACATAACTGTTGGGCCGGCTGGCTTCCTTTAAGACGGTGTCAGGCTAATCATATCCTCAAATGGTCTGTTTTCGAACAGCTTGTCCTGGAAACAACTGAGGGAGGGCGTGCA
Source organism: Pseudophryne corroboree (assembly GCF_028390025.1). Lineage (NCBI taxonomy): Eukaryota > Metazoa > Chordata > Amphibia > Anura > Myobatrachidae > Pseudophryne > Pseudophryne corroboree. The sequence goes on from NC_086447.1 coordinate 185,044,608, forward strand.
CTGTACGGTCATAATTTATTTTATTAGACATGCGCTTAGAGGCAAGTGCCATCTGCACTTGCATCTGTAATTGAGGTTGTAATTGATGTTTAGTAATTGGAATTTGGGTTTTTGGTGTGACGTGATAATAACCAAAGGATAAAGCTGCTAGGGAGCAGCGAAACGCATTAGGAGTGGAACCTCTATCCTTCCGTCAGCAGAAACCTCTATCTGATTCCTTTACTGAACCCATTGGACACTAAACTGGACACGCAAATGCTTGTGGATGCCATTACTCATATTGGATACCGCCACCTAGAGAGGACAGCTTATCCAACCAGCAAAATTGGATGAGGCATGGACCTTCCTCCAGTGGTTTCAAATTGGTAACGTTACCACCACAAACTGTGTCTATAACCATTCTTCCATTGCCTATCAACGGCAGTCCATTTTTCAAGGATCAGCACATCTATTGAGGTCTGCATAATTGTACGGGACATATTAGGTTCCTTTTTATGTAATGATACGTGATTTTTAACACCCCCCCTGATTCTATGTTTTTATTAAATACACATTAATTTATGTTATTGAAACATTTATTGTTATTCTTAATAGCGCTGCTACATACTTTATTTATTGTATTTGTGTTTTGAATTGACTATTCTTATATAGCAGCAGCTTGTGGAGACCAGTCCCCCAGCTAGCACCAAAGTAATTACCCAGTTGGCTAATTATTTCTTTGCACCCTGAGTAAGAGTCTACAAGAACTAGGTACTCCTTACCCCTCCATACGAAAACATCAGCTGCAGTGATGGACCACGGAAGATCGGGATGTCATGTGGATGCAGAGGCTCATGTGGATGGTGTACATGAAGAGCTGCACGTGGGCCACAAACAAAGACCTCCCTTTCAAGGTCATTGAACATGATTGACCAATAGAGCAGTCCCTGGCCCTGCGCTTTCTGGCCTCTAGGCCGAGGTGTCCTTGGTGCTTGGTGTAGTACTTTTGTAAGGTGTAGGGTATAACAAATCACTGACCTCTCAAGATGATCCCTTATGACAGAGATAACTCATCTCGTATGGCAAAGAATGGGCATACGTCTTGGGGAAGTTCCTTGGAGGACTGAGGCCAGCCTTGCAGGACAACCTGAGATAGACGTTGACACAAATACAAATCATCTGCCAGAGATTCTCTTCGCAGCTCCTCCAGGTGGGCAGAGGACAGGATTTGCACAGACTTCACATCATAGTCATTGTTGACCTGTAGAGGAGCAGGATGGGGAAGGAATGCTCTGGAGAAGGCATCAGCCACAAACATTTCTTTGCCATGCTTGTAAACGATGTCTAGGTGGTACCTCTGTAATTTGAGCATCATCCTCTGGATACGGGCAGATACATTGTGAAGAGGCTTTCTCATGATGGTAATGAGCGGTTGGTGGTCAGTTTTGACAGTGACTGGCCAGCCGTAGATGAAGTCATGGAACTGGTGGCAAGCAAAAACCAGCGCCAGCAGCTCTTTTTCGATCTGCACATAATGGAATTCTGTTTTCGTTACTGTCCTGGAATGAAAAACAATTGGTCTATTCTTTTGGAGGCAAACTGCACCCAATCCGTGCTGTGAGGCGTCAGCTGAGATAACCACCGGCAAATGTATATTAAAGTACTGCAGTACAGGAGGGCTGGTGAGCATGCTCTTCAAACTCGACACCGCAGCATGGTGTGGTTCCAACCAACACCACTCTGTATCTTGGTGTAGAAGTTGTCGTAGGTGTGCAGTAATCTCACTATAATTGGAGATGAATTTGGATAGGTAATTAGTCATCCCTAAGAAACGTTGGAGACTGAGTTTGTCCGCCAGCAGAGGCATGTGCAGGATGGCCACCGTTTTGTCAGGGTCGGGTTTAACACCTTGGTCTGTGAGGAGGTGACCCACGTATGGAACTTCAGCCACTCTGAATCTGCACTTATCTGGGTTGAGCTTTAAGTTGATTGCTCGTATTCTTTCCAACACCTGGCGGAGACGCTCATCATGCTCTTGCATATTACGGCTCCAGATGAGGATGTAGTCGACTATAATCTCACAGGGGTATCCTGCAAACAATTGTTCCATACACCTGTGAAACACCTCACTGCCAGTAGTCAGGGCGTATAGCATGCGTAAGAAGGCATATCTCCCAGCTGGTGTCATAAAAGCAGTGAGAAGTGATGATTCTTTGTCCAACGGAATTTGCCAAAACCCGCATTTGGCATCTAATGTGCTGAAGACCTTGCCTTCCGGCATGACTTGTTCTACAGTTCTCAATGGGTGACGGGGTCTTAGTAACACTTTATTGAGGTGCACGGGGTCTATGCAGATCCTTAGAGTCCCGTCTTTTTTTATAGCAGCTACCATTGCAGATACCCAATGCGCCAAGTGTGGTCATGCACTCCAGCTCAGCTAGGAATTTTTCAGCTTTATCCACTGGAACAAATGGTGCAATGCTTAGTAGACTTCTGTGTACTAGATCTCTTATGCATTTGCGAGTGTCACAGCAGTCCTTAGTCCTGGCCAGGACTTTTAAGTATTTAATCTACTGTCGGGCAAAAACCCACTCACTTCCATCTGAGGAGTCCTGATATCGCCCAGCTCCTTATGGATCCAATTCAGTCTGCTGGTGAGATAGCTTTTTACCGGAATGTTCTCCTCCTCAGCGTGGACAGTGCTATGCTGGCTTGTGGTAATTAGAATAAGGGCTTACGCATTTCTCCGTCTCCCCTGAGGTTCAGCAGCTTCCTCAGAGATTGTAGGATGTAGGTCTCCCTGTGGGGTTAAAATACAGGTTGAGTATCCCATATCCAAATATTCCGAAATACGGAATATTCCGAAATACGGACTTTTTTGAATGAGAGTGAGATAGTGAAACCTTTGTTTTTTGATGACTCAATGTACACAAACTTTGTTTAATACACAAAGTTATTAAAAATATTGTATTAAATGACCTTCAGGCTGTGTTTATAAGGTGTATATGAAACATAAATGAATTGTGTGAATGTAGACACACTTGGGCCCTCATTCCGAGTTGTTCGCTCGGTATTTTTCATCGCATCGCAGTGAAAATCCGCTTAGTACGCATGCGCAATGTTCGCACTGCGACTGCGCCAAGTAACTTTACTATGAAGATAGTATTTTTACTCACGGCTTTTTCTTCGCTCCGGCGATCGTAATGTGATTGACAGGAAATGGGTGTTACTGGGCGGAAACACGGCGTTTCAGGGGCGTGTTGCTGAAAACGCTACCGTTTCCGGAAAAAACGCAGGAGTGGCCGGGGAAACGGTGGGAGTGCCTGGGCGAACGCTGGGTGTGTTTGTGACGTCAACCAGGAACGACAAGCACTGAACTGATCGCACAGGCAGAGTAAGTCTGGAGCTACTCTGAAACTGCTAAGTAGTTAGTAATCGCAATATTGCGAATACATCGGTCGCAATTTTAAGAAGCTAAGATACACTCCCAGTAGGCGGCGGCTTAGCGTGTGTAACTCTGCTAAATTCGCCTTGCGACCGATCAACTCGGAATGAGGGCCTTTGTTTAATGTACAAAGTTATAAAAAATATTGGCTAAAATGACCTTCAGGCTGTGTGTATAAGGTGTATATGAAACATAAATGCATTCTGTGCTTAGATTTAGGTCCCATCACCATGATATCTCATTATGGTATGCAATTATTCCAAAATACGGAAAAATCCGATATCCAAAATACCTCTGGTCCCAAGCATTTTGGATAAGGGAGACTCAACCTGTACTATGTGGAAAAACAATGGTGCACACAAGGCCGGTGCTAGGGTGCTTGGCGACCCCCTGCAAACTATAAATTTGTGCCCTCCCATATCCCACAAAGGGTCAGCGTGCACCTTTGGTGCACGGCGGGAAGGGACATGGCCACACAATAGTACCCCCATTTAAAATTACGCCACACTCTTACCACAATCTTATTCAACTTATATGTAATGCCCCACCCATAGTAGTAGCGTCCTTATATGTAATGCACCCTAGTAGTAGTAACATCCTTATACATAATGCCCCCCCCAGTAGTAGTAGCATCCTTATACATAATTCACCCACAGTAGTAGCAGCATCCTTATACGCAGTGCACCCCCCATTAGTAGTAGCATCCTTATACATAATGCCCCCCCAGTAGTAGTAGCATCCTTATGCATAATGCCCCCCCAGTAGTAGTAGCATCCTTATACGTAGTGCACCCCCTAGTAGTAGAAGCATCCTTATATGTAATACCCCCCAGTAGTAGTAGCGTCCTTATACGCAGTGCACCCCCAGTAATAGATGTGTCCTTATATGTAATGCCCCCCTAGTAGTAGTAGTGTCCTTATACGCAATGCCCCCCCAGTAGTAGTAGCGTCCTTACATGTAATGCTCCCCCAGTAGTAGCGTCGTTATACGTAATGCCCCCCCAGTAGTAACATCCAGGGCCGGATTAACAATGGGGTGGATGGAGCTGCAGCTCCAAGCCCCCCATTGAAAATAGGCCCACAGAGTTCCCTGCAGTGCAGTGCTGACAGGAGAAAAAAACTTTTCTCCTGTCATCACTCAAAAGCAAATGCCTCCCTGTCCCTCCTCCCTCCCGGTCAAGGCTCCTCCTATTCCCTTCAGACCACCAGCAGCAGTGCACTCTCCCCCTGTGTTGCCTCTTGCCGGAAGCTCAAACCCCCGGGATTTGCTAAGCCCCGACCGCGATAAGCCCCGCCCCCTCGGCAGCCTGAACGAAGCTGTGCTTGCTCAGACTGCCAAAAACTCTGCTCCAATGCTATCCAAAGCTTTACCTGGCTGCACCATTCCATCATTCCATTCACATAAAGCCTGGATCCTCCCCCCCCCCCTCACACGGGTAACCCGAAGCTCCGCCCACAGGCCTGACTAGGCCCGCCCCTTGAAGTCAGTCACGTGTCTCATTGCAGAGTGCAGCCTCTCCATACAGAAGCCTCGGAGACCAATGCAGCTGATCTGTAATTATTGGTTTAAGTACTATGGTGTGGCATAATGTGTGTATGGGGGCACTGCAATACCAGGGGGGCAGTGTTGATATGAAGACTTCCTCTCTTAGGTGCCCCCCAAAGGCTTAATCCGGCCCTGTCAGTGACCACTGTATCTCCACAACAGCACACGGCAGTATGCTCGCTGCTGCTGCAGTGACATTACCTGAACCCAGAGAAGGCCACCTGTGCAGTGAGATGGCTCCCTGCAGTGACCACTGACCTAATACAGTGTAGCAGCGGTGCTCCCGCAAACTCCCGATATACCCGGGCCTTACCCCCCCCCCCCAGAGGTGACTTCTGGCCCAGTGTCCATTTTACAGTACAGCTTACTGCTCAGGCAGCCACTGTCAGAAGGAGGATGTCAGTCACTCCCTCAACCCTGGCACACCCTGTTGGAGCCATCCCCTGCCGGAAGGTGGATGACGGCACTCCTCGACCTTGATCCCAGCCAACCCCGCACTGGAGGCAAGCATTGCAGCCTTGCATGTTCCCCCTTTTCTTTTATTGATAAGTGCCCCACAGGTTTGTTGCCCAGAGGCCCCACAAACCTTAAACTGTCCATGAAGGTAGTGCAGTATTGTGGTGTGGGGAGGTAGATGTAGTGCGGGAATGTAATCTGGCGACCAGTGATAGTGTGGAGATGTAGTGTGGGGAGTTAGCTTAGTAATATACTGCAGGGATGTAGTGTGGGGAGGTAGCATAGTGATATACCGCAGGGATGTAGTGTGGGGAGGTAGTGTAGTGATGTACCACAGGGATGTAGTGTGGGGAAGTATTGTAGTAATATATGGCAGGGATGTAGTGTGGGGAGGCAACATAGTGATATGCTGCAGGGATGTAGTGTGGGGAAGTAGTGTAGTGATATATGGCAGGGATGTAGTGTGGGGAAGTAGCGTAGTGATATACGGCAGAGATGTAGTGTGGGGAAGTAGCATACTGATATATGGCAGGGATGTAGTATGGGGAAGTAGCGTAGTGATATATGGCAGGGATGTAATGTGGGGAAGTAGCGTATTGATATACAGCAGGGATGTAGTGTGGGGAGGTAGAACAGTGATATACGTCAGGGATGTAGTCTGGGGAGATAGCACAGTGATATACTGCAGGGATGTAATGTGGGGAAGTAGCGTATTGATATACGGCAGGGATGTAGTGTGGGGAGGTAGAACAGTGATATACGTCAGGGATGTAGTCTGGGGAGATAGCACAGTGATATACTGCAGGGATGTAGTGTACGGAAGTAGCGTAGTGATATACAGCAGGGATGTAGTGTGGAGAGGTAGCATAGTGATATACCGCAGGGATGTAGTGTGGGGAAGTAGCGTAGTGATATATGGCAGGGATGTAGTGTGGGAAAGTAGCGTATTGATATACGGCAGGGATGTAGTGTGTGGAGGTAGCACAGTGATATATGTTAGGGATGTAGTGTGGGGAGGTAGTATATTGATATACGGCAGGGATGTAGTGTGGGGAGGTAGTATATTGATATACGGCAGGGATGTAGTGTGGGGAGGTAGAACAGTGATATACGGCAGGGATGTAGTGTGGGGAGGTAGTATATTGATATGCGGCAGGAATGTAGTGTGGGGAAGTAGTATGGGGAGGTAGCATAGTGATATATGGCAGGGATGTAGTGTTGGGAGTTAGTGTGGTGATCTAGCATAGTGATATATGGTGGGGCGGTAGCATAGTGATGTAGTGTGGGGAGGTATAGTGTGGAGATGTAGTGTGGTGAGGTAACAGTGATATACGGTGGGGAGGTAGCATAGTGATGTAGTGTGGGGAGGTAGCATAGTGATGTAGTGTGGGGAGGTATAGTGTGGAGATGTAGTGCGGTGAGGTAGCATAGTGATATAAGGTGGGGAGGTAGCATAGTGATGTAGTGTGGGGAGGTATAGTGTGGAGATGTAGTGTGAGCAGGTAGCATAGTGATGTAGTGTGAGGAGGTATAATGTGGAGATGTAGTGTGGTGAGGTAGCATAGTGATATACGGTGGGGAGGTTGCATAGTGATGTAGTGTGGGGATGTATAGTGTCAGTGTGGAGATGTAGTGTGGTGAGGTAACAGTGATAAACGGTGGGGAGGTAGCATAGTGATGTAGTGTGGGGAGGTATAGTGTGGAGATGTAGTGTGGTGAGGTAACATAGTGATATACGGTGGAGAGATAGCATAGTGGTGTAGTGTGGGGAGGCATAGTGTGGAGATGTAGTGTGAGTAGATAGCATAGTGATGTACTGTGGGAAGTAGTTTGGGGAGGTAGAAATATTGATGTAGTGTGGGGAGGTAGTGCAGTGATATAGTATGTCACCACACCCCCCTGCCCACCTGGAAGAATTTCTCTATGGCGCTGATCACACTACCTGCCACGGCACATAGTAGGCCCTTCCTAAATTTCAGCTCCAGGCCCACGTGGACCTTAATCTGGCACTGGTAGCATCGTTATACGTAATGCCCCCCAGTAGTAGTAGCATCCGTAAATGTAATGCCACCCCAGTAGTAGCATCGTTATATGTAATGCCCCCCCAGTAGTAGTAGCATCCGTAAATGTAATGCCACCCCAGTAGTAGCGTTGTTATATATAATGCCCCCCCAGTAGTAGCGTTGTTATACGTAACTGGCTGCTTTATTTTTACACTGCAATTTAGATTGCAGATTGAACACACCACACCCAAATCTATCTCTCTCTGCACATGTTATATCTGCATCCCCTGCAGTGCACATGGTTTTGCCCAACTGCTAACAAATTTGCTGCTGCGATCAACTCAGAAGTAGGCCCTTAGGGCCTAATTCTGAGTTGATCGCAGCAGGATTTTTGTTAGGAATTGGGCAAAACCATGTGCACTGCAGGGGATGCAGATGTAACATGTGCAGAGAGAGTTAGATTTGAATGGGGTGTGTTCAAACTGAAATCTAAATTGCAGTGTAAAAATAAAGCTGCCAGTATTTACTCTGCACAGAAACATAATAACCCACCCAAATCTAACTCTCTCTGCAAATGTTATATCTGCCCCCCCTGCAGTGCACATGGTTTTGCCCAATTGCTAACAAACTTGCTGCTGCGATCAACTCAGAATTACCCCCTAGGTGTGCACGGACTGCGTCACTATGGGTGCCACATACAATGTGGTCTCTGATCAGCTCATCGGTTATGGCTCCAAAATTGCATTTTTTTTTGCTACCAGTCTCAGAGTGGACACATATGATTGTATATTTTCCTCAGTTTTCTGATTCATAGAATTAAATGTGTGTCTGTCCATTATTACGTTTTTAACAGGCATACAAATCTCTTCAAACTTTGCAAGCAATTTATCTAGGTCTTCCTTGTCTTCCCCTGTGCATATATAAATGTGTCTGCTTTAATAACTGCTTCTGCCCCTGCTACGTTTAGCAGTGTGTAGGTTTGTACCCTATTTGATTTGTCAGACAGTCCAGCAATGTGGTACACAGCCCATTCTCTCCTGAACTGCACCCAACTATCAGCAATGTTTTCATCAAACACAGGGGGGGTCAATGCGGCAAAGTCCTTGAGCCATGGTATCCCACTTCTAACACCATGTACTGTAGATGTGCTGTTAATCAGGTAAGACTCATGAACTCTGGAGTGCTAAATAACACATTTACTTGGTTTCACATCAGGAACTGAACTGACTAATAAACAGGAAACTCCCTCGCATCATGCATAGCCCCAGGTAGAGTCCCATCCTGCAGGGTACTAGCAGGATACACATCTATAATAATAATAATAATAATAATAATAATAATACAATGACAAATAAATCTGTTTTATTTTTTTAATATGGGATAGACAATTATTTTTTTATAATTTTTATTTTATTTCTGGAGCACTCAAACAGGAAATAACAATGACAATAATAAAAAGAAAAAACAAACAAACGGATATACATAGGGGTAAATTTACTAAGATGGGAGTTCTGTTTAAGATGGGATGTTGCCCTTAGCAACCAATCAGATTACAGGTATTATCTTCTAGAAGGTGCTAGATAAATGAGAAGTAAAATCTGATTGGTTTCTATGGGGAATATCCCATCATAAATAGAATCCCATTTTAGTAAATTTACCCCATAGACTAGTATTTTTGGTCTAATGGTAAATGGTAGAAAAAAAGAGATACTGAGAATTCTATTAAGTTGGCTACACTAGAATTCCAGAGTGATGTTCTAAAGTTTAAATGTAATACTTTTTATTTCAAAATAAATTATGTGTCCAGAAACAGCAAAAATACTAAACATTAAACTTGGATTGTTCCAAGTTCTAAGGTAATTGGGAACTCACCAGTTGAATTACAGCACCTGTGTTCTGTTTCTTGTCCCGGTAAGCATGGTTTGCAGTGTTCTAAGCTCCAGCCATGTGAAACAGGTCTCAAACAGAGGGCCTAATTCTGAGTTGATCGCAGCAGCAATTTTGTTAGCAATTGGGCAAAACCATGGGGGTCATTCCGAGTTGTTCGCTCGCTAGCTGCTTTTAGCAGCATTGCACACGCTAAGCCGCCGCCCTCTGGGAGTGTATCTTAGGTTAGCAGAATAGCGAACGAAAGATTTGCAGAATAGCGAAAAGAAATTTCTTAGCAGTTTCTGAGTAGCTCCAGACCTACTCACAAATAGCGATCAGTTCAGGCCGTTTCATTCCTGTTTTGACGTCACACACACGCCCAGCGTTTGCCCAGCCACTCCCCGTTTCTCCAGACACTCCCACGTTTTTCCCTAACACGCCTGCGTTTTTCTGCACACTCCCATAAAACGTCCAGTTTCCGCCCAGAAACACCCACTTCCTGTCAATCACACTACGATCAGCAGAACGAGGAAAAAACTTTGTTACGCCATGAGTAAAATACCAAACTTTTGTGCTAATTTACTTGGCGCAGGCGCACTGCGTACATTGCGCATGCGCAGTTTGCGACTAATCGCTCCGTAGCGAAAAAAAATAACGAGCGAACAACTCGGAATGACCCCCCATGTGCACTGCAGGAGGGGCAGATATAACATGTGCAGAGAGAGTTAGATTTGGGTGGGGTGTATTCAAACTGAAATCTAAATTGCAGTGTAAAAATACAGCAGCCAGTATTTACCCTGCACAGAAACAAAATAACCCACCCAAATCTAACTCTCTCTGCAAATGTTATATCTGCCCCCCCCTCCAGTGCACATGGTTTTGCCCAATTGCTAACAAACTTGCTGCTGCGATCAACTCAGAATTACCCCCAGAGTTTCCTACACTGAAACCTGTCACTTTAAGGATGGACATCAAAACTAATGATGTGAAGGTTAATTACCATCGCATTCAAACCAGTTGATGGTAGAACCAGTGGCGAATTTCCCATTAAGCACGTCAGGCACGTGCCTAGGGGCGGCACTTGGATGCTTGTGTTGGTACTGTCAGCCGAAAAGTGCCAGTAATTGCAAAATATTTCCACTGTACTGTATCATACACCATCATAAATTGAGTGTAAATGGGTAGGACATGCACATACTGCCTCTGTAAGCTGTCCTACTTAGTAAATATGTATAAATAATTAAAATGTCATAGTAGCTTTAATTATTCTATTATATTGGCGATCATCAAATGAGGACAGGTGGAGGAGTGGCCGTTACTGTTGTGCCTAGGGGCGCCCTCAACCCTAAATTTGCCCCTGGGTAGAACCATCACAAAGATTCACACATGTACAAGAAACTCGTTTTTAACTTGTATGTAAAAGTGACCACCATCCCTGCCATACCGGAATTTCAACAGCTGAAGTGTAACATCGGAAGACCATGGCTTCAATACCATTTAAGGTGGTGAACAGCAGCATGGACACAGTGAAGAGGTCAGCCATAGTGGGAGAGGGTGAGTGCCTTCTTGTAACAAGGGGAAAGAACCCCTTCAGTAACAGAAGTAAGAATGCCTCCTGAGAAGAGCTCCATAGTGAAGGGGGACGGTGGCTCCATACAGACTGTGGTTATATTGCAGCTCACATGTAACAGAGACCAACAATGGAAGAAAATACTTACTGCAGAGTTACCAGTATCCGCATGCTCAGAAGGAAAGGCCTTTGGAGTTTGGGATGTAAGTGGCAGAGGCCCTGAATATTGGTACGTTATGCCAGTCTGGAAGAAAGTCTATGCAGTGTGGACTATGCAGAAGTGGGTACTTGGTGGAGGGGTAGTCTCATATAGTAATGGAGGCTCTGTTGGGAGACATGAGACTTGAGAACGTCTGCTTTTTAGTCCATTGTGTGCCTGTATGTGTAAAGAGTGACATGGCGTGTTGTGTAACTATCGCACCTAGCAACAGTGATAAACGGGTAAGTATATTATCCTTCGTTATGGGGGAGAAGTGGTATCAGCGCACGTTATGTGCACTGATACCGCTTCTCCCCATGTATGATAGCAGGCTCAGTGACAGGGGTGCTATCCATATCGGCGCTGCTATCTAAAAGATAGCACGCCAGTATCCAGGGCAACATATTGACGGGCAGCAGCGCTGACCGTTTCGACAATTGCAGCTATTGATATTGACAGCTGCAGGTGGCGTTGCCCTATCTCCACAGCAAGGAAAGAGCTTTCCCTGGCTGTGGAGGCATCCGGACTCCAGGCTGAGCAGAAGATCTTGCAAGGTTTCCGAGATCTCTCGCATGCGCAGTGGAGCCGGCCGGACTGGGAGACAGTGCATCAGTACTGAGCTTATGCACTGTGTGCTCAGCAGGGATCGCTGGAGGGGGGAGTTTACACTCCCCCACTTCAGCAGACAAGATGTTAGTACATCTTGTCGGAGTGGCTTCCTGCTTCGCCTCGCTAATGAGGCGAAGCAGGAAGGGTTATAGTGGCACGATATATGGTGCTACAATACATTTACCCCTGGGTTTTTTAGGTTTTGTCAACAATCACAATATCAACAGTTATTATTTCGACACCATAATGTTGACATGTACGTTATGTCAACAGATAAAATGTTGACATGTTCAGAATGTCAACTTGCAAAATGACGGCACTTACAAAATATTGACTGTTACATAATGCCAACACCCAAATTTAAACTTAACCTTAAACTCAAAGCCAAACTTTAAAATTTCTATTGTCAAATTTTAAATTATGTTGTCATTTTGACTGTTGACATTGTGAAAATTCTTAATCTACTGTAATTCTATTACAACCATTGAGATTATTGTGCTGGATGGAGAATCATGTAATACAGTTAAGTTCTTCTTCAATACAATATGGTCTGGAACCCAACCTTGCACTGCATCTATATTGTCCACACTTGCCCTCTCCACTAATTCTTTTGTGTCAAGCAGCCAAGTATCCGAGCATCTCCTGGTAGTGAATGCCACAGCCCCTACATACCCTGAGCATAGCAGGGAACCACAAGGAGATATTCTACACCAGTGGTTCTCAACCTCGGTCCTCAAGTACCCCCACCAGTTCATGTTTTCCAGGTCACCTAGCAGTTGAACAGGTGTATTCATTACTCACTGACACATTATAAAAGACCCACAGGTGGAGCAAATTATTTCACTGTGAGTAGACCTGGAAAACTTGAACTGTTGGGGGTACTTGAGGACCGAGGTTGAGAACCACTGTGCTACACTACAGTCTGGTTAGCTACAGATGTGTCCACTTACATCTTTGCTTTTTTACAAATTTGGCACAACATGCAAAACACGGCTAAGCTGTTTTTAACAAGTAGAGAGTGGATGAATTTTAAAAATTTTGTTTGCCTTAATAGAATATGTATAAAGTAACATATTAAAGATGCAAATTAAGAAAAATTACAAGGCATGGCTAAATCTCTGAGTAAATGGCATGCAAAACTGTGCCATACATGGCGGGATATAGCAAAGATGTATGTGAACACATCTGTATATTACAGCACCCAAAGGTCCACACTGGATCCCTATTAAGCTTAGATATACAATACAGAGAGCATCTTAGTGACTGCCATACAATTGAGAGAGCATCTTAGTGACTACCATAACATAGAGAGAGCATCCAAATTACACACATTATAATAAACAATGAATAATAAAATATTGAGAGCATCTCAGTGACCACAATAAACACACATTCCCATACAGTCGGCATATGTCATTTACACACTAACTACAACATAGAAACAATTTCACACTCACTTAGACATACATGCTAAAAATAAACCAAAGTCCCATCTCTACATGACCTAATGTGGTGTGTAATATCTGCCTAATGCTCTGTAACACCATCAGCCACATGATGGAAATTATTTAATGATGTATTAAATGGCAACAGTAATGCATTAATCCTAAACTAACATGAATTTCTATTTCTCTTCACTATCAAATCAATGAGTGTAAGGAGGTGAAAAACAATGAAATCTTTTGTTCCCCGTTCCACAATATGAAAACAATTTCCCTGTGACACATTCATTTTGGGAATGTTGACTGCTACATGGTACAATATGTGGGGAACATAATATACAGATATTGAGAACTGAGGCTGAGATTGTGTCTAAAAACACAGGTGCAAATGACACACAAGAACACGCTGTTATGCATATACTGTATACCAAGTTGCACAGATCTGTAGATGCATGTGGATATCGCAGTTATCATTTTAATATAGTAATTAATATGATTCAAAAATCTCAGTACACCCTTTTGTTTCAAAAACTGTGCAGGAAATGGGAAAACTGAATACTCCAGTAAGGTATGGGTGAGGAGGGCTATCTTTTAAGGTATGTGCCGAACATGGGCGCCATCTTGAATCTAAGTCATTTTTCCAATTTCCTGCACAGTTTTTGGAACAAAAGGGTGTACTGCGACTCACTATCTACCTATATATATATATATATATATATATATATAGTATATATCTATATACTGTATATATATATATATATATATATATAATTGTGTAATAAAGAGACGGATGTAAAAAAAATACAGTATTGACATCACCATCTCGGGCTGTTATTGACAAAATGGGGGGGATAAAAAGCCATTATGATGAACTAGACTGGGCTGAAGTCCGTTAATACAATGTAGTTGTGGTTAAACGTGAGACCTTATTTATACCTCTTTCAGACTGCCTGAGTTGGGTCGCACATGGGAGCCTGACACCGGACTGCAACCCGGCATATTGCCGGATTGGTAATGTCAGTGGTGACGTGGCGTGGGGCAGCGCTTGGAGATCACATGATCTCCAAGCATCGCCCGTACACAGAGAGTGAACGGGAATCGGGTCGCATCGATCCGGCTCCCGTTCACAACGCACAGTGAGCCGGGTTGAAGATGTGTTCAACCCTGCTCACGACCAGGGTTGAAATACCAGGTCACTCAAACCGGTATTTCAACGCTTGCTCCTTTCAGACTGCACATGAACACGGGTTATACATGTTCATGTGCCAATGACCCGTGTTCAGTGGTGGCAGTCCGAAAGGGGTATAACAGACTACTTTCTGCATTGATTAGAAGTTGATAGGCCATTAGCTGCATTTTGACTCGTATGGGGCATATTATAATGACTCCATATATTTTTACACATGGTGTACATGATGGGAAATGTCATCTACCTCTGCTGCACTGCATCATGGGATTACATAAAATAAAAATGAAAACAACAGTTCTAGGAAAAAATCCTGACTCAGGATATTTGAAATCTTATATGCAGACCTCTATAAAACCTACAAAATATTGGAACAAGATACATCTATGCTTTCCCCGGATCACCCAACCCCCGAGCGCCAAATGGATATGGATAGTCTCCCAAACACTGTTACAAATTGAAAGCTCTGGCAAGTAGCTCAATTATCATTTTAATGATGTATGGCTTACACATACAGATGTAGCACCTATTATATTGACACCAGACACAAAACAATACTTTCAGGTTCTGCTAAAGCTGGGTACACACTAGGCCAGTGGTTCCCAAACTGTGTGCCACTGTGTAGGTACCCTGGGGTGCCGTGAGGCTTCCGCAGGGATGCCTCGGGTTGGTGGACAAGGACCAAATCAATTTATTAATTGATAGGCAAGACCAATGCTAGTGGCTGCCAATCATAAAATATGTGGACTATCATAAGCAAAACTGTCGTCCACCACATAACTGACCCTAAGGATGACAGGTAGACACAATTTACGTAATTTAATATTTTTTTACACACATTTAGCAATTAAAACGTTTATCCTAGGGGGACCATGAATAAAATGCTGATACTCTAGGGCGCCGTGATTCAAGAAGGTTTGGGAACCACTGCAATAGGCAATATGTCGTATATATATATATATATATATATATCAGACACATCGTCTAATGTCTACCCACTACTGCTCTCTCCCACGGGTCATTTGCTGGGTCGTTCCATCGGCCATGCTAAACACCTGACAGGACCACCCTGCAAACGATGGTGTTCACTGGAATTCGGCCGTAAATAATATATTGTGTGGTCGCACGATATAGTGTGCACAGGAGGGCCGATGCATCATTACATCGGCTGACTTGTCAGCTGGCTACATACAGATAGATCCACGGTTATTTTGGCTTCTTTGCTGCGCCTAGGCACACCATGGTTTATTTACATAAACCCTTCATCTATTGTTCTCCACTGCAATACAATACAGAGAACAATACAGCAGGGGATTAAGTCATTACAGCAGGGGATTAAGTCTGACTGCCCAGTCTCAGTTAATCCTATTTAAAACCAAGATAAACATGGACCCATCTGTACATCGTCCTGCAGGGGCGGATTGGGAAACAAAAGTGGCCCTGGAAAAATTTCTAAAAGTGGCCTCATGTGGGCGGCACCAAATGAACTGTGAGTGGAGCCAATACCAAAGGAGGCGGGATTAATACTTCAAAATGTAATGTACATGGAGTTACACCAACAAAAGGCAGAGCATGTTATATTAGCCGGATATAACACATTAAAAACTTTAGAAAGTATTGTGCTGCAGCATTAGTTAAGAAATTAAAACTGAGGTGACATATAATCCTCTGCACGCTCACTAAATAAATTGTAAAGCAATTATAGCTACTTCATGTTATATTCTATTACAGTGGTTCTCGAGCTCGGTCCTCAAGACCCCACACAGCTCACATTATTTAGGTCACCTAGCAGATGCACAGGTGTATTCATTACTCACTAACACAAATTTACACCACACACCTACAAAATTACACCTCATCCCCCGACATAAAATTACACCTCACACCCACAAAATTACACCTCCATAAAAATACACCACACACCCATAAAATTACACCTCACACCCCCCAGACAAAATTACAACTCACCACCCAGACATAAAATTACACCTCCCCCCCACCCGACATAAAATTACACCTCACACCCACCCCCCGATATAAAATTACCGTATATACTCGAGTATAAGTCGACCCGAATATAAGAAGAGGCACCTAATTTTACCACAAAAACCTGGGAAAACTTATTGACTCGAGTATAAGCCTAGGGTGGGAAATGCAGCTCTAGCCGTACACAGCCCTCATAGCCCTCATACTGCCAGATATGTCCCCACAGTGCCAGATATGTCCTCATGCTGCCAGATATGCCCCACAGTGCCAGATGTGCCCAGGGGTTAAAGTGAGCTGGAACGGGGCGGAACTGTGTTCCGTCAGTTCCACCAGGAGACGGAACGCAGTTCCGCCTCCCCCGGCTCACCTAACCCGATGTCCCGGGCGGCGCTGCAGGGAGATGCCGGGTGCCCGCTGAGATCGCGTTACCAGTGGGCGCCCGTCTCCCTCTCCGCAGCGGCAGCCGGAGCTCAGTACTGAGCTCCGGCTTCCGGCTCTGTCAGTGCGCGCTATGGGAGAGACGTCATGACGTCTCTCCCATAGTGCTGAGGAGCGGGCGGCGAGAGAGGACTGCGGCGGGAGCGGGGCTTGGTAAGTATGGTGCTCCCCCCCCCTCCCTCCTATATGTGTACCACTAGCGGCGTTTCTACTGGGGGCTAGTTACTTGGGGGCTTTTACTACTGGGGGGCTTTACTACTGGGGCAAACTACAGAGGGGCAAAACTACTGGGGGGCTTTACTACTGGGGCAAACTACTGGGGGGCTTTACTACTGGGGCAAACTACAGAGAGGCAAACTACTGGGGGGCTTTAGTACTGGGGCAAACTACAAGGGGTAAACTACTGGGGGCATTACTACAAGGGGGCAAGCTACAAAGGGGCAAACTACTGGCAGCATTACTACTGGGGGCTAAACTACAAGGGGGCATAATTACAGTAGCTAAACTACTGGGGGTATAACTACAAGGGGGCAAACTACTGGGGACATTACTAACTTTGGCAAACTACATGGGGGCTAAACTACAGGGGCTAAACAACTGGGGGCACAACTGCAGGGGGCATTACCACTGGGGGATAAACTACATGGGGCAAACTACATGAGGGCAAAACTACTGGGGGCATTACCACTCAGAGGCTAAACTAAAGGGGGGGGGGAGTAAATTGCTGGGGTCATAACTGCAGGGGCATTACCAGTATGAGCATGACTACTGGGGCTAAACTACAGGGGCTAAACGACTAGGGGCAATACTACACAGGGGCATTACCATTAAGGGCATTACTGATGGGGTGCACAGCTAATGAGGGCATTGTAAAGGGGGCACTTCACAAGGGGCACTACTGTTGGGGGCATTGCATAAGGGGCACTACTACTGTGGGCATTGTATAAGGGGTGCTACTGCTGGGGGCATTACTGTATGGGCCGACAAAGAAGCTGCGTTCCCGGTCCGCCCTCCGTCGCTCCACCCCTACCATCGCCGCCGCACTGGAAGCCCAGGTTCCAGACTCCCAGCTGCAGCGGATCTGGGACCAGGCCGGCTTTATTATCCCTGCCGCTGCATCGAGCTCCTGTGACCGCGGCGCTACTAGTTCAAATCTGTTGCTGATTGGCTGCCGGTCCGCAGCAGTTTTGAAATATTAGCGCCGTGGTCACAGGAGCTCGATGCGGCGGCAGGAATAAAGCCAGCCTGGTTCCAGATCCACTGCAGCCGCCCTCAGCCTCTTCTGCCGCCCCGCCCTCGGACCTCTGCGCACCCACAGCCTCCTCCTCCGCACTATCTCCGAGGCCCACAGCCTCCTCCACGTCACGCCTACCACAGCCTACTCATCCACAGCACCGCAGACCACCGCCGCTGCTAAACAGGTAATCTAACCTGCTGCCTTTCTCTCTCCCTAGTCCCTACTGTATTCCCTTGCTGTCACTTTCCATGTCCCTGCTGTCACTTTCCATGTCCCTGCTGTCACTCTCCCTGTCACTCTGTCACTCTATAATGTGAATTTCGGCTCATACCGTGTGCTATAATGTGAATTTCGGCTCATACCGTGTGCTATAATGTGAATTTCGGCTCATACTGTGTGGTGTAATGTGAATTTCGGCTCATACCGTGTGCTATAATGTGAATTTCGGCTCATACTGTGTGGTGTAATGTGAATTTCGGCTCATACCGTGTGGTGTAATGTGAATTTGGCTCATACTGTGTGGTGTAATGTGAATTTGGCTCATACTGTGTGGTGTAATATGAATGTGGCTCATACTGTGTGGTATAAATGTGAATTTCGGCTCATACTGTGAGGTATAATGTGAAAGGGGTCCTACTATTGTGGTGCATAATGTGTATAAGGGGTATATGGTGTGGTAAACTACACTGAAGGGCACGCCCCCTTTTGCGTGGCCACGCCCCCTTATCAGGAGTGCGCGCGCCTTAGGCGCGCACATAATTGCACCCTTCACTTTTCCATACCCCCACTTCAAAATTTCCACTTGGGTACTACTACTGTGGGCATTATTACTATTGTGTGACCACGCCCCTTTCTTTTTGAGGCCACACCCCCTTTTTGCTGCGCGCGCCGTAGGCGCGCGCAATACCTTTATTACATGGGCACCGTGGGGAGGGGGGTGAGTTCCACCACCTCTCTAGGACCACTTTAAGCACTGGATGTGCCCTCATGCTGCCAGATATGCCCCACAATGCCAGATGTGCCAGATATGCCCTCATGCT
Source organism: Pseudophryne corroboree (assembly GCF_028390025.1). Lineage (NCBI taxonomy): Eukaryota > Metazoa > Chordata > Amphibia > Anura > Myobatrachidae > Pseudophryne > Pseudophryne corroboree. Next base: position 185,063,612 of record NC_086447.1, read on the forward strand.
GCCAGATATACCCCACAGTGTCAGATGTGCCAGATATGCCCCACAGTGCCAGATATGCCCTCATGCTGCCAGATATGCCCCACAGTGCCAGATGTGCCAGATATGCCCCACAGTGCCAGATATGCCCTCATGCTGCCAGATATGCCCCACAGTGTCAGATATGCCCTCATGCTGCCAGATATGCCCCACAGTGCCAGATATGCCCCACAGTGCCAGATGTGCCAGATATGCCCCACAGTTCCAGATATGCCCTCATGCTGCCAGATATGCCCCACAGTGCCAGTTTGTTACTTACCCTCCGTCGCTCCCGCGCTGTCCCGTCGCTGTCCCGTCGCTGTCCCGTCGCTGTCCCGTCGCTCCCGCGCTGTCTTCTGAAGGAGGGACACGGAGGGCACAGCGCGCGGCTCTCCTGTGTCCCTCCTGCGTCTCCGGCGTGTGTGTGTTAAAGGAAGTGCCGGTTCGTGCACTTCCTTTAATACACACACGCCGCTGCCGCCGGCAACGCAGGAGGGACACAGGAGAGCAGCGCGCTGTGCCCTCCGTGTCCCTTCTAAATACTCACTTGAGTATAACCCAAAGTGGCTTTTTCAGCACAAAAAAAGGTGCTGAAAAAGTCGGCTTATACTCGAGTATATACGGTACACCTCACACCCCCCGACATAAAATTACACCTCACACCTCAGCCATAAAATTACCTCACACTCCCCCAGCCATAAAATTACACCTCACTCCCCGCCCCCAGACATAAAATTACACCTCACACACCCGACATAAAATGATGCCTCCCCCCGAGACATAAAATTACACCTCACACCCCTCCCCAGACATAAAATGATGCCTCCCCCCCGAGACATAAAATTACACCTCACACCCCTCCCCAGACATAAAATGATGCATCCCCCGAGACATAAAATTAAACCTCACACCCCTCCAAACATAAAATTGCACCTCACACCTCCCCCCAGACATAAAATTGCACCTCACCCCCCCCAGACATAAAAGTGCAACTCACACCCCCCCAGACATAAAAGAGCACCACACCTCCCCCCCAAGACATAAAGGTGCACCTCACCCCCATGACATGAGGCACCTCACCTCATGAGAGGAACATGCATTTAGGGGAATCACTCTTCTGCAGTACGTGAAGCCTCACCTCTCCTACTGCAGTATCCGAACCCACCGTGGCCGCACCTTCCCTTCCCGCACGGTCCGCGCTGATGACGTCTGAGATGTTTGGCGCGCGGACCTCCTCTTCAGGTCAGCTGGGTGGGGGGTGGAGCCGCTCACTGGCAGCTGCAGTGCCCACAATTGACGCAGGAGGGGGAGAGGGGGCAGCATAAACCTCTGACGTGCAGGGGGTGAGAGTTGCCGGGCCAGCTCTCCTGATAGCTGCACACAGGAATAAGCTGCTGATGGGGGGGGGGGAGGGAGGGGAGGTGGAGTGTGGCAGCATGAACTGGTGACCTGCTGGAGGGGGGGGGAGGGGGGGGGGCGGGCCAGCTTTCCTGACACAGGAATAAGCTACTGGGGTGGCAACATGAACTGGTGAAATGGGGGGGGTCGGACCAGCTCTCTTGATAGCGGCCCACGGAATAAGCTGCTGACCAGGGGGGGTTCAGCATTGATCTGGTGACGTGTGGGGGGTGGGGGGGGCACCCAACTCTGTGTGGTCGCACACAGTAATAAGCTGTGGCCACACACAGGAATAAGCTGCTTTTGGATGGTGGAGTGTGGCAGCATGAACTGGTGACGTGCTGGGGGGGGGCTCTGGGCCAGCTCTCCTGACACAGGAATAAGCTGCTGCCTGCTGGTGTGAAGAAACTGGTGAAGTGCGGGGGGGGGGGGGGGGGAGTTGGGGGGGCAGACCTCTTGATAGCGACCCGCGGCCGCACACAGAAAAAAACTGCTGACGGGGGGGTGGGGGTTTCAGCATGAACTGGTGACGTGTGGGAGGAGGGGTGGTTCAGCATGAACTGGTGACGTGCGTGGGGGGGGGCCGAGGCCGCACACAGGCATAAGCTGTTGAGGGGAAGGGGGGCAGCATAAGATGGTGATGTGCGGAGGGCGGGGCCGGCTCTACTGACAGCGGCCGCAGCATTACATTATGCAGGTATTGTGAAAGGGAGGAGGGAGGGCCAGCTCTCCCCATAGCGATCGCTGCCTGCAGTTATTTCAATAAACGGTAGACAGTCTGGTGACGCAGAGGGGGCGGGGCTGCGTAGGACAGGCGGCCCCACGGCCCCCCCGGGGAAACTCCCTGTGGCTTCTATGGCCAATCCGGCCCTGTCGTCCTGTCATCTGGCTACACCCTGAACTACTGGTAAGCCCTCAAGGCTGTAGTTAGGGGAGCAGCTATACAAGTGTGGTCGAAACTTAAAAAACAAAGCCAGCAACATCAGGCTGATCTTGAGCTCAAATTAAAGGAGTTGGAGGACAAAATTAAAACCCGACCCTCAAGACTCGTTTGGAAGGAGTTAGTCTGATGTCAGATCCCAGTTCCAGAAGTTACTTATGGCTAGCACACAAGCTTTTTTAAATAGACTGAGACAAAAAAATGTTCCTTAGCGGGAAATAGGCCAGGGAAGATGCTGGCCTGTAAACTTCAGGCTAAGCAGGCTAGATACATAATTAAACATATTGTACTGCCCTCTGGCGCCAAGATTTCCAATCCCTTGGAGATTTCGAATCAGTTTGCTAGTTTCTACTCTGAGCTCTATAATCTGTCCTCTGACTCCTCTATTCCTCAACCTTCTCTTAACTCATTTCTTACAGATATACATCTTCCTTCGATATCCAAGGATGACTTGGTGGCATCGAATGCCCCTTGGTCCTCTTCGAAAATCACTGCAGCGATCAAATCTCTCCCTAAGGGCAAAGCTCCGGGCCCTGATGGCTTTAATAATGATTTCTTTGTCACTTTCCAAGATTTGCTAGCACCTTCATTGGTTAAAGTTCATAATGAGATACTTTTTCGAGGGGGAGAGGGGGTCTCCCGAATAGGGATGCTTGAGGCCCAAATTGTTACAATTCCTAAGCCTGGGAAGGACCTTGCTTTTTGTCAAAATTATTGCCCTATTGCATTGCTGAATGGTGATATCAAATTATATGCTAAATTGATAGCTACCCGTTTAAATGCTACTCTTCCTTTATTGGTTCACCCGCACCAGGTTGGGTTTGTTCCAGGAAGACAAGCTTCTGACAACACGTGCAGAGTATTTAACTTCATAGATTCTTTATCCTATGATCAGGGCCTTCTCTTGCTATCTTCAGATGCAGAGTAGGCATTTGATCGCCTGAACTGGTTATATACTGTATGCATGAAGTTTTAACAAAATTAGTTTTTTTGTGATCATGTACTGTCATCTATATTAGCTCTCTACAGCTCCCCATCTGTTCGAGTCTTCAGCAATGGGTTCTTATCTAACTCTTTCTCGATATCCAGTGGGACCCATCAGGGCTGCCCCCTCTCTCTTCTCATCTTGTTCTAGCTATCGAGGCACTCGCAGCTAAGATTCGAGCTGACTGCTTATTCCCGGGTGTTCAAAGGGGCTCTTCATCGCATAAATTATGTTTATTTACAGATGATGTTCTTTTATTTGTATCTCACCTACATAATATCTTAGATGAATACTCTGCAGCGTCCTACTATAAATTAAACACGACAAAAACAGATGCTCTAATTATTAATATCTCTCACTCTATCATCTACTTGCGTACATCCTACACTTATAACTGGCAGACTGATTCGATTCGCTACTTGGGTATTCATATTCCCCTTTCCTCCTCCTCTGTTTTTGATGTGAATCTCCCTTCACGCCTTAACTCTTTGTTGTCATTAACTAAATCATGGCTTTTATACGTCATTTCTTGGCTAGGACGTTAGGCAGCTTTTAAAATGTCGCTCTTACCTAAATTGATGTTTCTTTTCCAGACAATTCCTTATAGTTTCCCAAAAAAGTATTTAGACAAATGTAATCCTATTCTAACCAAATATGTGTGGGCGTCTCGTCCTCCCAAATTAGCTCATTCAAGAATGTGCTTGCCAAAGAGTAAGGTTGGTTTATATTTGCCCAATCTGGTATTATATCAAGAGGCTTGTCTCCTAGCTCAAATTAAAGCTTATTGTAGGGATGCTGTGAGGTTCGGGTGGATGTACCTGGAGGATAAGGCTTGCCCACGATTCCCTTTGAAAAATCTGATCTGGTTATCTAAATCTTTACGGCCGACATCCTTGAACCGTCTCCCCTCTACCTATGCAGCCTTACTGGTGTGAGATAAATTGGCTTCTAGGCTCTCTACAACTTTACATAATCTGACCTTAATCTCTGTATGCACAGTAGCTAACCTTGTCCCCAATCTTAACCTTATAAAATGGTTTACTTCTGGACTAAGTTCTATGGGAGATTTATTAGATGGGTCTGTATTCGGTTCCTTACCACATCTCCAAGAACGTTTCTCCTTGCCTGATTCAGAGAGATTACAGTTTTATCAAATTCAACCCTGGTGGAATATCCTCCCTCATATAGCAGTTACCCCGACTCCTCTCACGACCCCTATAACAGCCCGACTTTTTAACACAGGGAGCAAAGGGGAAATCTCCTTTTGGTACAAAACATTGATAGGACTGACACCTTCTACCAAATCTAACGCTCAAAAGCATTGGGAGTCAGATATTGGCATTGCACTGCAGGATTCTCAATGGACAAAAAAATTTCAGTCCTCATAGTATATCCAGATGTTTGACCCATTCAGAGATGCATATCAAGTTATTGCATACTGAAGGTTCTATCTTACCCCGGATAGGCCGCACACAATATGGCCTTCCTGTTCAAAGTTCTGCTGGTGCCTCTGTGGTAAAGTTGGCCACCTCTTCCACATGTTCTGGACATGCCCACTCCTCCATAATTTTTGGGACGATGTATTTGTATTAATTAATAAGGTTTTAAACCTTTCTTTACCCTACCCTCCTTATAGCCTTATTGAACTGCTTTCCTCACTCGGTTAGCCATCATTTACATTATGTTTTAGGTTACATCTGCATTGCGGCCATGGCAGCCCAGGCCCAGTGTTGGAAACAACCCACCTTACCTCCCCTTATGAAAGTTATTCATAAAGTCCAGTTCCATTTCTTAATGGAAACTGAGTATATTCCATATTCCTTCTCCGCTACCTGCCCTCTTGTCCGCTGGCTGCCATGGCATGTATACAGTCTGTTACAGAAGGTGAAGGGGCAAATCTCATTACGTGTTCCCCTTGTTCTGGACCACCTCCATTTAGCTTAAATGAAGTTGGGGAATCCGCGAATCCTTAAATTCTGATACCGATTTCATACCACCTGTCTTCCTGTTATTGATATTAAGTTTTGCACATTTACTATGTGATTTGCACCTGATATATTTTGTTTAACAACTGTTATTGTGTGATCTTTCCAACTATAATGTCTCAAGACGTTAATTAATGTTTTTTCCTCCTTTCTTCTTTTCTGTATCTTCTTTTTTTGAAAAACAAAAAATCTCAATAAAAACTATTGATGTTAAAAAAAGTGTGTACCAGGTTAAAAATTAAAAACTGAGCATGAATAATTCTAAGGAAATTAAAAAAAAATTTGTGGAAACATTGCTATGGGCTTCCCGTGTCACCATATTTTGCTAAATTTTCAGTTTGTTTATAATATCACAGCTGCCTACTCTTTCTGAGACACTACTGAATTTTGGAAAGAAGGCAACCCTCCCGCATCCCACCCACTTCTCCCGCAAAGTTGATGGTGAGGTTATTAGCTATGAGTTACATCATAATGAGTAATGTATAACATTTCTAACGCGTTTCATCTGTCACAAAACAGATTTGCATCATTGTGCACCCTGTGTGTCCACCTGATGTTACTGCATGGGAGTTAATCTTTATTTTTTTCACTTCGCAGGAAGAAATTTATGAAGATTAATAAAATGACCTCTTAGTCTGCTTGGCCGGTTTAGTAACTAAGCCTTGCATGGGCTGAATTTTCACTCCTCCTGGGTGGTGACTAACTGTTGCAGGACAGTGTAATTTGCAGGACAGCGATCAGGTCTGATTAAGGTAATTCGTTTTACAATTACTAGTAGCTATTAGACAATTGGACATTAATATACAGTATACTAGTCAACTGCGTTGCTCGAAATCAAGGATTTTTTTATTTATTATGTGTTTTACAATGTGTTTATCTAAAGTTTACTGTATCCCGGCAGTTAACTGTATCCTTAAATTTGAGTGTATCCTGAAAGTTTACTGTATACCGAAAGTGTTAGAAGGAAGTTATTATATCAACTGAATGCAGGGCAGAAATATATTGGCACAGGTTTCGCTGCAATTTACATTCCAAAGTGAAAAAGTGCGTGCCCCCCACTCAATGCTTTTTCTGTGGGAAAAAATAACAACTTTGACACGTTATTCCTCAACAACCTGACCACTTATCAAACTTCTGCGACCTTATTGCACATTTACATCGCACACTCTATCGAATGACACCTGAACCATCAAAATCGGTGTTGTAGTTGCTCTCACTCATAAATTGATTAACCAATTAAATGGGATACAGTTCAAATACTGGCTGTCGGGATCCCGACATTCAGGAGATCGACGCCAGAATCCCGACATCTGGTGAAAGACCACCGGGTGGAATCCCTACCTCCGCAAGGTATTCCCACCCGGTTGGTGGGTCCATCTGTCAATAAAACATACCGATTCCAATTAAATATATAGATAAGTAAGCAATTGTTAGACCTCGACCCCGACTGCATGACCAACTACAGACCGGTGTCAAACCTTCCATTTCTAGGAAAGGTTATTGAGAAAGTGTTTGCAAATCAACTGGAAACCTGCCTGACATCCCATGATATTTATGATCCATTCCAATCAGGATTCAGGAGAAGACATAGCTCTGAAACAGCCCTGGTGTGTGTGTGTTAAATGATATTCTGATGGCAAGAGACAGAGGTGACTGATCAATATTAATCCTTCTGGATCTCTCTGCAGTATTTAATACTGTGGACCATGGGCTTCTGATTGAGCGACTGATACATTTTTGTGGACTAGATGGCACAGTCCTAAGCTGGTTCAAATTATTTCTCACGGGCAGGTCACAGAGAGTATCGTCTGGAGTATACTCATCACCATCAGTCCCATTGCCATGTGGTGTCCCACAAGGTTCTATACTATCCCCCATGCTTTTTGCAGTATACATGCTTCCACTGGGTGAAATAATCAGACGCCATGGCCTGGTCTACCACTGCTATGCAGATGATACACAACTGTACTTGTCCTTTGCTCCAGGCACTGCTAACCCTATAGCAACCCTAAAAGGCTGTCTAGCTGAACTCCAGGAGTGGATGAGTGTCAGTTGGCTGCGACTAAACCCGGATAAAACAGAGGGCCTTATGATAGAACCGCAACATCAAAGGACAAGACTGCAGCATAGCCAACCAACTGGACTTATGCTTGGGGAGTCAGAATTACAAACCACTGATCATGTGCGGAATCTTGGCGTTGTCCTGGATGGTGGCTTGACACTTAAACATCAGATATCAGCTACAATCAAATCCTCATTCTTTCACCTGAGGAACATAGCCAGAATCAAGCACTTAATTCCCTCAGATGATCTGCCAAAAGTCATACATGCATTTGTATCATCTCGATTAGACTACTGTAATGCACTCTACCTTGGTCTCCAAGCAAAAGAATTGCACCGCTTACAGCTGGTGCAAAAAACAGTTGCCAGGCTGTTAACCAACCAGCCCCATTCTAGCCACATAACACCCATCCTCTACTCCCTTCACTGGCTGCCAGTAAGATGGAGAATCATCGTCAAGATTGGCTTACTGCGTTTCAAAGCACTACATGACTAGGGTCCAAGGTACCTGAAGCAGCTTGTGATTCCATACTGCCCCACTCGATTACTGTGATCTGAAGATGAAGGACTTTTAGCAGTACCTAGAATCTACCGTAATTCATCTGGGGGTCGAGCTTTTAGTCATGTGGCTCCGACTTCATGGAACTCACTTCCCCGCACAGTGCGAGAGGTCCCAACTATAGAATCCTTCAAAAATAGACTCAAGACTTTCCTGTTTACTCAAGCATTTCCATAATTGTCCCTTTAGTATCTACATGCCTCTGTATTTTATGAAAAGCTGTTCTGTACTTCATTGTCTCTGTACTATATTATGTTATGTATCTGTTAAGCGCCTTGAGTCCTATTGGAGAAACAACGCTAAATAAATAAAATAATAATAATAATAATAATTATTATTATTATTATTACTAAGCTAAATAATTTACATAAAATAATCAATATCTATTCATCATTTGTTGTCTTTCATTTCTCTCTGCAGCAGGTCGTCATGTTAGTAAGGTGCTCCTGTAACTAAACAAGTAGACAGCTAGACAGGCTTCCTTTGCAGAAACTCTTTTTTGTGCTGCAGTAGGTGTAATGCACTCTGCATTAGAATTGTTCAAGTCAGCCACATCTGCATGTGTAATGAATTGTGCTGCCTGAAGGTTGCCCAAAACTGAGAAATATACTTGGACAGAATCTTAATGACTTTACTCAATGCTCAGGCTTTCTAAAACCAGATCATCACCATAAAATAAAACCTGCAAACCTCCAACTTTGCTAAAAAGCCTTAGGTGCATCGCACAATTCCAGCTAAGTACACATTCAGTTTTACTTGTTAGGAAGAAGTACATAAATGTAGCCTGTTTTATGGATTCTTGTGGTTACAGATGGACAAGTTGATTCCTGTTTCTGTAATTTACCATAAACAAATTCATGTGTGAATTATTCCAGTCTCACCACAAATTTGGGCATTAAGAGAATCAGGCCAATGATACATAGTACATTTAAAAAGAAGCTTACTCTTTTATGTGTGAATCTACTATGCATATATCTGAAGCTCTGAAGCGATATCGCACAGTGACGTTATGTCGCAGCTGGCTGGAGCATGAATCTTTGGCTGATGAGTCCAAATTGAGCTGCATGCACGGCCGAGACCGAGGGTCATTAACGACCCGCGGGCCGCGCATTGCTCATCGAAGCCAGTGTTTTAATCCAAAAATATTGATGTTATAAGATCAAAAACATTGTGTCATAGCACTAGGAGGATTTTGTCTAGGTTCAGGAACTCTTGGGTTAGCTGTATGTGAGTGAAGCTGGATGGACTCATAATGCTACTGTTTATGCAGGTCACTGGAAATGGTAGTGGGAGACTGATGCTGCAGAAGTCAGAAGGGCAGAAACAGGCAAAATGCAGGCTTGAGGGTAGCATCTAGCTGTTTCAGGTTAAGAGTGTTTACCTCTTACAGGGGAGCTGGACAGAATGCTGAGAAGCACAACTGGAACAGGATGCAGACATATAATACTAGGATAGCTGGAGCAGACTACAGAAATATACTGGAACAGAATGCTGGCAGCTCCACTGGAGAAAGCAGCAGTAATATACTGGAACTGGGTGCTGGAAGCACAACTGAAGCAGGCTGCAGGAATATACTGGAACTGGGTGCTGGAAGCACAACTGGAGCAGGCTAGCTGAAATACGCTGGAACTGGGTGCTGGAAGAACAACTGAAGCAAGCTGCAGGAACACATTGGAACAGAATCCTCTGAAGCAATATTGGCGCAGGTTGCTGATACATACTGGAAGTCTGGAACAGAATGCTGTGTAGCAATACAGGACCAGGAGCCCGGGTACTAGCTCCTCGGTGAGAGAAGCTGTATTGGCAATGTACTGCCAGTACTTTCTGGTTTAAAAAGGGCGCTCAACAGCTGCTCAAAAGCTGGTTGGCATAGCGGATCATGTGACAGACTGACGGGAACTGCTGGGAGGAGGACACTAGCCTGTTATGATTCCAGCACTCTGGTCAGAGGAGATCTTATGGCAAGGACCGGAGCACTGGAACGGAATGCTGGGGAAGGGAGCAGGACAGGAAAATAGCCCCTGGCGCCCTAACTCTGTTGTCTCACCCGTGTTGTCAGAAATCCCCTGCGAGACTATGGTTTCTTGAGCCCTTGGCAGCCGCGTTTGAAGGGCGGATTATGTCTGCCCAACTCCGATGCCCCCCGGTCTTAATGAGAGACAAAGGGAAACCCGAGACAGGGTGATAACAAGAGGCCCTCTAACTAAACAACCAGGCCAGGGGCTAAGCAAACTCAAAACTATAAAATGTGCGGAGAAACCACCAGGGAAAAGGACAACCAAAATATCCACTTGTCCAATTCTCCTACCCAGCACCGCCGAGTACCAGAGAGGACTTGTGGAAGCGGAACCCTCCGCAAATGCTCCAAACACAAAATATATAAGGTAAAGCGGCTGAGCCGCAACACACGGCAGAGCCGCAACTCACGAACACCACTGGATATAAAACGGTGATCAGTCAGGACTCCAGGGAACCAAACGACCTCTTGGGATGAGATGACAACTCCCGAATACCGGACTTCTGAGGACTGGAATGACCGGATACAGCAGGACTGGAAACAGACTCTCAGCAAACAAAGGCAGCATGCAGGAAGCTATTACTGGCGTCTGTGAGAAGCCCTGGGAGTGTATTTAACAAGGAGTCCTCCAATCAGCTGCTAAAGGCTGATTAGAATAAATGCCGTGCAGCTGCCTTGCTGCGCGGCCAGAGAGCAGGTGAATATCTTAATTTCCTAAAGCCTAGCAATGGGGAACGCGGTCCACCAGTGGCGTCCCCGTTGCTAGGGTCCGTGCGGCTCAGCGTGCCCGGCGTCTAGCGTTGCTAGGGAGCCGGCGGCTGTACGCGCACGGCGTCTCTAGTTGCTAGGCGCCGGGCCGCGCAGACAAGTGGACCCCGGCGCCTAACAGTACCCCCCCCTTGAGGAGGGGTCAAGGAACCCCTAAAGCCAGGTTTCTGAGGAAATTCCCGAAAAAATGCCCTCTTGAGCCTCGGGGCATGAAGATCCTTATCCAGGACCCAAGACCTTTCCTCCGGACCATAGCCTTTCCAGTGAACTAAAAAATACAGCAGACCCCGGGACAATTTGGAATCGAGAACCTTCTCTACCAAGAACTCCTGTTGTCCCTGTACATCCACTGGAGATCTACCCTGAGAGATCTTCGAGGAAATCTACTGGAAGAAACGTATTGTTTCAACAGGGAACAATGAAACGTATTTCCAATCCTGAGAGATCTTGGTAAACGTAACCGAAAGGCAACTGGGTTGACTCTTTTAATAATAAGAAATGGCCCAATAAATTTGGGTCCCAGTCTAGCCGAGGATTGTCGAAGCCTGATGTTGCGAGTCGACAACCACACCCTATCTCCCACCTTAAAAGTGCAAGGACGTCGGATCCTGTCAGAAAATTTCTTCTCTCGAAAGGCTGCTTTTCTGGGAGCAAGGTGCACCTTTTTCCAAATGGCTCTGAGATGGGAGGTTAAGGTTAGCGAGGAGACTGAGGAATGATGAAAAAAAGAATTAGCTCTGGGGTGAAAACCAAAAACTGAAAAGAATGGAGACTCTTTAGTGGAGGAATGACAAGAATTATTGTAAGCAAATTCAGCCAACGGAAGAAACTCGGACCAATCATTCTGGAGTTTGGCTGAATACAAGTGCAAATATTGTTTCAATGATTGGTTAACTCGTTCGGTTTGCCCGTTGGATTGTGGGTGGTAACCGGATGTTAACGACAATTTCATCTTCAATGAGGCACAAAAACATTTCCAGAATTGTGCGATGAATTGTGGACCCCGATCAGAAACAATATCAGTAGGCAACCCATGAAGCCTGAATACATGGCGGAGAAACAAAACTGCCAACCCTTGGGCAGAAGGCAATCGGGGAAGAGCAATAAAATGAGCCATTTTACTAAAACGGTCCACTACCACCCATATGACTCAGAATCCGGCTGAAAGGGGAAGGTCAACCACAAAATCCATGGAAATATGAGACCACGGCCTGAGAGGAACATTTAAGGGCATAAGTTGCCCGATAGGCAAGGAACGGGGAACCTTATGCTGTGCACAAACCTGACATGAATAAACAAATTCCTTGACGTCTTTAGAAAGACCAGGCCACCATACTGAGCGAGAGACTAACTCAAATGTCTTAGAGACTCCTGGATGCCCTGAAACTTTGTTATCATGGAATTCCGTTAAAACAGTAGCTCTCAAAAACTCAGGGACGTAAAGACGACCAGCAGGAGTAATTCTAGGAGCTTGGTGTTGAAGCTGTTTTAACTGGGTAAATAAATCTTGTGTGAGGCCCGCCCAGATGACCGAAGATGGAAGTATGGGGGTAACAGGATTGTTATTGTGAACCGGAAGAAAGCTACGTGACAGGGCATCAGCCTTAGTATTCTTGGAACCAGGCCTGAAAGTGATTATAAATTTGAAACGCGTAAAAAATAATGCCCAACGTGCCTGCCGGGCATTAAGCCGCTTAGCCGATTCAATGTATTGCAGGTTCTTATGGTCAGTCAATACCGAAATAGTATGTTTTGCTCCCTCCAGCCAATGCCTCCACTCCTCGAAAGCCCACCTTACCGCCAGTAACTCCCGATTACCAACGTCATAGTTGGATTCAGCGGAGGAGAATTTCCTGGACATAAAGGCACAAGGATGTAACTCCAGAGACTCCGGATCCTTTTGAGAAAGGATAGCCCCCACTCCAACCTCCGAGGCATCAACCTCCACCACAAAGGGCAATTCCGGATTAGGATGTCTGAGGACTGGAGCCGAGACAAAGGCTTGTTTCAAGGCCCGGAAGGACAACTCAGCTTCACGCGACCAGTTGGTAGGATCCGCTCCTTTCTTTGTCAGAGCTACAATGGGAGCAACCAGGTCAGAAAAAGAATGAATGAACCTCCTATAATAATTCGCAAACCCTAAAAAGCGCTGAATTGCTTTTAAATTGGTGGGTTGCGCCCAACTAAGGATGGCCTGGAGTTTCTTTGGTTCCATGGAAAATCCCTGAAGGGAAATTATGTACCCTAAAAAAGATACTTCCGTGACATGAAACTCACACTTCTCCAGCTTGGCATATAAATGATTCTCACGTAACTTTTGAAGAACCAGACGCACCTGGTTAACATGTTGTTCCATTGATTCAGAAAAAATCAGGATGTCGTCTAAGTAAACGACCACGAATTTCCCTAGGAAGTCACGGAGCACATCGTTAATGAGGTCTTGAAAAACTGCCGGAGCATTGCACAGGCCGAACGGCATCACCAGGTATTCGTAGTGACCCGACTGAGTACTGAAGGCCGTTTTCCACTCATCTCCAGATTTAATTTGGATGAGGTTGTACGCTCCTCTTAGGTCAATTTTAGAAAAAATCACAGCAGAACGTAACTGATCAAAGAGTACAGAAATCAACGGCAAAGGATAGGTGTTTTTAACTGAGATCTTATTCAGGGCTCTAAAATCAATGCAAGGTCTAAGCGAGCCATCCTTTTTCTCCACAAAGAAGAAGCCTGCACTTAAAGGAGATTTTGATGGTCTAATAAATCCTTTCTCAAGGCTCTCCTTAACATAATCATTCATAGCCGCAGTTTCTGGCCCGGATAATGCATATAATCTTCCCTTTGGCAATGCGGCACCAGGAATTAACTCAATAGCACAATCATAAGGCCGATGGGGAGGCAGAATGTCCGCATTGCCTTTGGAGAAACCATCAGCAAACTCCTGGTATTCCACCGGAATGAGTTCTGGAATGATAGCTGCTACTCTGACTGGAAACGTGATACATTCCTTATCACAAAAAGTACCCCATTGTGAAATCTCCCCCGACCACCAATCAATGGTGGGATTATGAAAGGCCAGCCAAGGGTGACCCAGAACAACTGGAACTGCTGGGCAATGTGTAAGATAGAACTCGATTTTCTCGGAATGTAGAGCTCCTACTGTAAGTAGTACAGGGGGTGTACGGAGAGAAATAATCCCATTAGACAGCGGACTCCCATCTAAGCCATGCATGGTGACACACCTACCCAAAGGTAACTGAGGAATGCCTAAGGCCTTAGCCCAAGTTAAATCCATAAAGTTTCCTGCAGCTCCACTGTCAACAAAAGCCGACACCGAAGAACTGAGGCTGCCAAAGGAAACTTTAACTGGGACTAAAAGGGAGTTATTCGAGGAGATAAGCTGCAGACCTAGGTGAACCCCCTCACAATTCACCTGGTCAAAGCGTTTCCCGACTTGTTCGGACAATTACGAGCAAAATGTCCCTTACCCCCACAGTACAGACAAAGACCAGAATTTTGCCTTCTGGCTCTTTCTTCAGGAGACAGCCGGGAGAGACCCATCTGCATGGGCTCCTCTACGTCTTCAGGAATGGAATATACACACGGACTTGACCTTACAGGTGCTCCTTTTTCAGCCCTCCGCTCTCTGAGACGACGATCAATCTTAATAGATAGCTCCATGAGTTTATCGAGAGTCTCAGGAGCGGGGTACTGAAGGAGACTGTCTTTTATAGACTCTGATAAGCCGAGGCGAAACTGACTGCGCAGGGCTGGGTCATTCTAGCCACAGTCGTTCGACCAACGGCGAAACTCCGTACAATAAACCTCCGCAGGATTTCTACCCTGTCTGAGAGCGCGCAACTGACTTTCAGCGGACGCCTCTCTATCAGGGTCATCATACAAGAGCCCTAAAGACTCAAAAAAAGCGTCAACTGACAACAATGCCGGATCCTCTGCTCTTAAACCAAATGCCCAGGTCTGAGGATCCCCCTGGAGCAAAGAAAGAATAATCCCGACCCGCTGAGATTCAGTACCCGAGGAAGTCGGTCTTAAACGAAAATAAAGTTTACAGGATTCTTTAAAATTAAAAAACTCTTTTCTATCACCAGAAAAACGGTCAGGCAAATGCATCTTTGGTTCAGGGACTACCCTTGGGGAAGCTCGCAAAAGATCTTCCTGCGACTTCACCCGAAGAGAAAGATCCTGAACCATCTGAGTAAGTTCTTGAATCTGACTGACTAAGAGCTGACCAGGATTTGGCCCTAAACCTGTTGGATTCATGAGGCCGATAAACTCTCACAAAACAATGAGAAAAAATTAAACCCCGTTTAATTTTAAGTTTTGGTTTGGCCGGTAATAATGTTATGATTCCAGCACTCTGGTCAGAGGAGATCTTATGGCAAGGACCGGAGCACTGGAACGGAATGCTGGGGAAGGGAGCAGGACAGGAAAATAGCCCCTGGCGCCCTAACTCTGTTGTCTCACCCGTGTTGTCAGAAATCCCCTGCGAGACTATGGTTTCTTGAGCCCTTGGCAGCCGCGTTTGAAGGGCGGATTATGTCTGCCCAACTCCGATGCCCCCCGGTCTTAATGAGAGACAAAGGGAAACCCGAGACAGGGTGATAACAAGAGGCCCTCTAACTAAACAACCAGGCCAGGGGCTAAGCAAACTCAAAACTATAAAATGTGCGGAGAAACCGCCAGGGAAAAGGACAACCAAAATATCCACTTGTCCAATTCTCCTACCCGGCACCGCCGAGTACCAGAGAGGACTTGTGGAAGCGGAACCCTCCGCAAATGCTCCAAACACAAAATATATAAGGTAAAGCGGCTGAGCCGCAACACACGGCAGAGCCGCAACTCACGAACACCACTGGATATAAAACGGTGATCAGTCAGGACTCCAGGGAACCAAACGACCTCTTGGGATGAGATGACAACTCCCGAATACCGGACTTCTGAGGACTGGAATGACCGGATACAGCAGGACTGGAAACAGACTCTCAGCAAACAAAGGCAGCATGCAGGAAGCTATTACCGGCGTCTGTGAGAAGCCCTGGGAGTGTATTTAACAAGGAGTCCTCCAATCAGCTGCTAAAGGCTGATTAGAATAAATGCCGTGCAGCTGCCTTGATGCACGGCCAGAGAGCAGGTGAATATCTTAATTTCCTAAAGCCTAGCAACGGGGAACGCGGTCCGCCAGTGGCGTCCCCGTTGCTAGGGTCCGTGCGGCTCAGCGCGCCCGGCGTCTAGCGTTGCTAGGGAGCCGGCGGCTGTACGCGCACGGCGTCTCTAGTTGCTAGGCGCCGGGCCGCGCAGACAAGCGGACCCCGGCGCCTAACAGAGCCACATTTCAGTTAAGTGAAGTAGTAACTCGGAGGTGCCACAGGAGGCCAGTGGAGGGCAGAAATAGACACTAATTGACACCGCCAGACTGAGTAACAGGGCCTTGGCTCTGGCATGTTACACACCGATGTTTTCTAGCCGATGTTTTCATGTGCTATTGATACTATGTGCCAGTTATAACATTGAAGTGAAGCTGCTAAAATCCCCCTTCCTTACTTTCTATTCTTTCTTGTTCAGGGCTGCCAAGACATCACCCAGGCACCGGTCCTAGAGATGGGCGTGGCTAAATGTGGAGGAGGCATGGACACTCCCCATGTAGAGCATTGCAGTACTCTGAAGAAAGGTGTGTTCCATGAATGGCAGGAATGTTTATGCCTCACTGACAGGTTGGGGACACCGCCGAGCCCCCAATCAGGACCCTGTTTATAGGGTTACTACTGCCTTGTTTAAAATAATTCAGTGTAAATTAAAATGCAGTGTGCTACTATAGTGTATGTAAATATCATGAGGAATGTGTAAGATTGTCTTCTGTTTTAATAGCATTTTTTCCCGAAAATGTAGTCTAATAATAAGACCTCAGTGACTGGAGTCACTAGTTTATTGGGAACCACAACTTTTGTGCCCCTCAGGCATTGTAGTTGACCTTCCAGGCATCTGTAAGATCCTCTTCTTCCATACGTTGTTTGCTTCCCCTCATTATGCTTCTCCGTTACCTGACAGCTGACTCTCTATTTATCGCTTACTCTGTGAGTGACTAAGAATCGGTCTGTGCTGACATTTGGCAGATTGCCCTTCATCCAATTTTGAGATTTCTGCTATCAGCAGCCTAGTTCTGTACAGAAGATACAATTATGTGCAGGTGGAATTTCTCTCTCAAAAACTCTGCTGCTATCCGAGAAATGAAAACTAACTGCCTGCGTCTGATAATAGGTTGCTGGCTTACGGAAGAAAAAAACCCATGCATTGAGGGGAGAGAATGAGTTACCACAAATCTTTACAATTGCAAATGTAGAGGAAAAATATCAATTTGCATATTTTTATCATTGTGCAAGTGTAGCATTTATACAGTGCCCAGTAATACATTCTGAGTACAAAATCTTTCAAGGCATAGATGGCTTTTCTTACTATATTTTGGTCTTTAATTAGTTTAAGAACAAAATGTTGAATTCAAGTGTTTTAATAAGAGCAACAAGCGTGACCTGATTACAGTGCATTCCTTGAATTGTCTCCAGTTTTCTTCCAGTTATCTAACAATTGTGCTGTTCTTGCACCCGTCTTAAAGGGAACAATCTTTCTCTTCTCTTGTAATATTAGAATGTGAGCAGTAGATTTTTTTTTCTAATAAACCCTATATTTTCATCAAATGTTATTTTCTCTAAATAATTGGGTAGTAGATGTTCTAGGTCCAGATTCAGAGCTGATCGCTGTTGTGTGAAATTGCACAGTGGCTGATTATCGAATGACTGCCCACGTGCAGAAGGAGGGGTAAGATACATTAGGGAAAGTGGGACAATGGACATAATAGTAACTAGGGTAAACGGAGAAGGATAAGACTGTGTAGTAGTAACAGTGGCAGAAGGATAGGGGTATTGGGCAGAAAGGATGGGACAGATGGGTGTAGTAGGATAGAGTAGAGAAGAAGGGGGGGGGGGGGGCTGAGAGGCAAGATGTGAAGCCTTGTAGGATATATGCGAACATATAGCAATACATAGACAATGCAGGAATGGCATGACCTGTTAGAGTGTAGAGAAGGGGGCATGACCTGAAAAGAATCAATAAAGTGGGCGCATTACTTTGTAGAGTCCATCAGCGGTAGGCAGCAATGCAGCAAACAGTCCTATGTACAGTATTGCTTTGGAGTAAGATAGGATCTTCTAAAGCACTAGTCACAGTCTTTACTAACAGTCTATACTAAAAACACTAGTGCAAAATGGTCAGTAAATGCTAACCCCTACTATGGCGGCATAGTGCAGCTCCAGGGGTCCACTGTCCAGTTCTAGTGGTGACTACAGCCCAGATAGCAAGCTGCGGGCTCCTCAATTCTAAAACTTCGGGGCTGATGTTACTTCTATCATCAATGACAGAACCTGATCTCCCTGTGATGTGCTGTCTGCTTACATTAAGATACAGATGCTGCAGCCTGGCACTAGACATGGGAAGTTCTGCCCACTCCCTCTGATTATCAAGAATCAGACACTAGTAAACAGAGCAAATGGTGCTCAATGTAATTAAAAATAATAAAGTTTTAGAATGGGTCATCTGGGTAGCATATGGCCCCCTAGGAATTGGCATGCTATGCCAGGTGGTGCACCCCCCCCCCCCCACACCCCCCCCCCCCCCCCCCCCCGACCACCTCCCCTGGTGAGTGCCACTCTAGCCATCCTTTAGTTACGGTCCTGTTAGGAATTGCATGTTACCATAGAGATCACCAGAGATAAGGACATGTAAGTAAACCACACTGCCTGCTGCTGCGTTGAAGACAGAAGAACATGCTGTCATTTTCATCTACTTTTTCCATCCATGTGGGAGCAGCATCTGCAGTTTATTTCCTAAGTGTTTTTTTTCTGAAGGGCTTCCAGTTTTTCTGTGTAAGGAGTCTGAGTTATAATAAAATAAGTATTTTCAGATTTAGAAGATAAAAAAGTGTAAAAGCCACACATGGGAGCTCAATTCACGTGGGAGAAAACTCTAAATGTTCTTCATCCCTTGAAAATAGCTGGACATACTGTACAAGTTAGATTGTCTTGTCTTTACTCTTTAGGTTAAATTTATTAAAATAAAAATACAAAAAGAAACACTTAGGGGTAAATGTTAGGCATCGGCGAATTTCTGGCGAGTCTTCTCTATGTTTTAAAGGTACATTGTTTTAAAAGGGCAGTCATTTAAAAGCCAAACCAGGTTGGTTTGGCTTTTTAAATGAATGGTCCTTTAAAACATCTGCCAGACTCACTGGGATCTTGCCAGTGTCTGTAATTTGCAGGCTATTAGATTTTCCTCTTAAGCCCTGTACACACTGGACAATAAAGGGGGGTACACACAGAGCGATTTTTACTTAATTTCTAAGCAACAAATTAAGCACACATCTCTCCATGTGTAGGGTGCCGGCGACAGCGATGCGCGGCCCCGCGCTTCGCTATCTCCGGCTCTAGATTTGGCTAATCTAGTCAGGTTGCCCACTTCAACGCTGTGTGAAGTGAGCGGCCCCCCATCCCCTTCCCCCTCCGCTTAGCACACAATAGCAGGGGGGAGATGTGTGCTGAGTGGTCTGTGCTAGATCGCTCAGCACACATCTCTACGTGTGTACCCCTCTTAACACTGGACGATATGAATGATAACAATCTTTTTGAAAGGTCTATCATACATATCGTCCAGTGTGTATGGATAATCAATGAACAATGCGTGCATCCGTAGGTCGTTCTCGTTCATCCATGCTCTACCGATATAGCGTTCAGTGAGATAAAGCGCTAATCGTGTACAGGACTGAAGTCGCCCAGTGAGACAGTGGCTCTCCAGTCAGGATGAAGAAAGAATTGAGACCCCAATGCTTACAAGTCTCGAAACTTTGGGGGTCATTCCGAGTTGATCGCACGTAGCAACTTTTTGCTGCCCGTGTGATCAACTAGACGCCGCCTATGGGGGATGGCTTTTTTGCATAGCAAGGCTGCGAACACTTGTGCAGCCGTGCTATGCAAAAACATTTTGTGCAGTTTCTGAGTAGCTTTCAAGTTACTCACCCGCTGCAATGTCTTCAGCCTGTCTGGTCCCGGAATTGACGTCAGACACCCGCCCTGCAAACGCCTGGACATGCCTGCGTTGGACTCACCACTCCCACAAAACGGTGAGTTGCCGCCCCGGAACGCCTTCCTGCTGTCAATCTTCTTGCGATCGTTCTTCTTGTCGTTGCCCAGCGACGGCCGTCGCTGGGCAATGACGCGCCTGCACATTGCGGCTGCCGCGCAAGTGCAGAACTGACCCGTTTGCACCTCTGCGAAAAACAGCAGCGTGTGAACGGGTCAGAATGACCCCCCTTTATCTTTAAAGGATTGTATTTTTTTCATTAGGTTAAAGATAAGTCGTTTTGCCAGTGAATCCAGAGGGTAATCACTGGGGAAGTGGTGGGATAGCAAGGTTAGTAAATTGCTATTAAATAATGAATTGTTATTATAATAATACGTTCACAATTAAAAGTTGTTTAATGTCTCCTATTTTACTAATTCAGCAGCAACCCAACAAGTTATGTGGCTGCCTATTAGATTGGTCTCACTGTCATTTCCTAAAAATAACCGTCATCTCTTACTGTATATGGGGGATTTATTAAGCAACAATTTGTTGAAATCAGAGCTTGTTGGTGTGATTTAGCATTCTTGATTTTACAAATTAGCTGGATTTATCAAAGTGAAACTGAAGGATCATTACAGAATAAACACCATTTTCACACATGGCCTGTCACAAATTAACTTTGTTTTTTACAGAAGTCACAAACCACTGAAATACGAGTTAGTCCTTCAAGTGAGGGTCATGCTGGGGTATATAAAACACTGGATCAGTTTGCTAGAAAGCCCATAATACTTAGGTTCATCTAATGACAGTGTCAGCCCTGGATGTTCCTGTCCTGTCTCCATCTGTCTGTAACACTATTCATTCTGTTTTCTACGCCTCTGTCTTGGCTATATTACTCTAAAACTGACTCCGTGAACTGAGACACCGGTGTTGGATTAGTGTGCTGGAGACTGGAGCTAGTTATGCCGAATTTTACAGGTAGATTACAGGGCAGTGAGGGCAGATTTTCTCCTACTTGACAGTCAGCCATGACAGTTTTTCTTTTAGCAATATTTAAAGGCACATCCCAATGCCAAAATTACAATAACAAGTTAATGTTTTCCACCATGTAGTACTTCAATCCTTGATCATAATTTTATACTGTTGACAATTGATATAATTCAATGCAATGGTGGCTCCTACCCGTGTGGAGGAGGGGGGCTGCCACTGGCCGGCTCCTGGCACCTGCGCAATGGAGCTGATGGGTGCCAGGAGCAGCGCATGCTCAAACGCAACGGTGGGACTGGGCATTCCCAAAACACCGGCTTCTATGGACTGCATCAGCGGCAGCCCATAGAAGTCAGTAAGGGCTGACAGTGAGGCAGGGATTGGCTACCAACAGGAAGCATGATCTCTGCTAATCATGGCCTGGTCTGGCAGTCCCAGGTGGAGGAAACACCTCCCAGTGGGACTGCCTGTAGTGTCTGTGACTGACAGGTAGAACTTCCAATAGGAAGTCACTACCAGTCACATTGAAGACAGTGCAGTGCAGTCACGGACTGCAACTGACTCACTGGGTGTGGCAGATTTTTTTTTATTTTTTATTTTGGGGGGGGGGGGGGGGGGGGGGTGCTGCATAGGTAAAATCTGCCACTGATCAGTGTAATTACCGTAATAAGTGTATTAAAAGAAAGATACAGAGGTTGTAGATGCTACAGGGGAGTTAATACTTGTGATTTGTATTTCTAGGAAAGAATTATGTCCACCTGCTTCCAGGGCTCACTGTTAAGTCGTTTCTAGCAATAATTACACAGACTCTTCACACTTAATATGGACAAGCAATGGCTGAACTACCAGGGCTAGGCATGTGCTATTTATTGCCATTCTAAATTTAGTGCTGACAGACCGTGTTTGCTTGATGCATAGAGCAATTTACATGTAAAAGTCTGCCCTTTAAGAGGCAATATATAAGGCAGATTGGCCAAGCGTTGCAGACCAATGTCAGAGGAAAACTACAGCTAAAATACACATTGATCCCATGTGGGGAAAAAACACTACAACAAGAAGTGATATATGAATGGTTATTTTTACTAGCTGTGCACAAACTGGTTACTGTGTAGAGTGCCCATGCAAAGTTCTCAGAAAAATTGGAACACTGTATGGGTTATTCCACTTCATGCTCTGAATGACACATCTTCGCTATTAAAAGATCAGTTATTATGGCAGCTCTTACTCATATTAATTAGTGATGAGCGGGTTCGGTTCCTCGGGATCCAAACCCCCCGAACTTCACCCATTTTACACGGTTCCGAGGCAGACTCGAATCTTCCCGCCTTGCTCGGTTAACCCGAGCGCGCCCGAACGTCATCATCCCGCTGTCGGATTCTCGCGAGATTCGTATTCTATATAAGGATCCGCGCGTCGCCGCCATTTTCACTCGTGCTTTGGAGATGATAGCGAGAGGACGTGGCTGCGTTCTCTCAGTTTCTATGTTCAGTGTGCTGCAAATATCTGCTCAGTGTGCTGCAAATATCTGTGCTCAGTGTGCTGCAAATATCTACGTTCTCTGCCTGAAAAATGCTCCATATCTGTGCTGCATTGTAGTATATAGTAGGAGGACAGTGCAGAATGTTGCTGTGACCACCAGTATATATATATATATATATATATATATAGCAGTACGGTACAGTAGTCCACTGCTCTACCTCTGTGTCATCAAGTATACTATGCATCCATACCTGTGCTTCATTGTAGTTGTGCGCAGTATATAGTAGGAGGGGACAGTGCAGAATGTTGCTGTGACCACTAGTATATATATAGCAGTACGGTACAGTAGTCCATTGCTCTACCTCTGTGTCGTCAAGTATACTATGCATCCATACCTGTGCTGCATTTTAGTTGTGCGCAGTATATAGTAGGAGGGGACAGTGCAGAATGTTGCTGTGACCACCAGTCTATATATAGCAATACGGTACAGTAGTCCACTGCTCTACCTCTGTGTCGTCAAGTATACTATGCATCCATACCTGTGCTGCATTTTAGTTGTGCGCAGTATATAGTAGGAGGGGACAATGCAGAATGTTGCTGTGACCACCAGTATATATATATAGCAGTACGGTACAGTAGTCCATTGCTCTACCTCTGTGTCAAGTATACTACAAAAGTTCAGTAAAATGACCCAAAAATCAAAATTAAAAGCATCTGATGAGAAGCGTAAACTTGCCAATATGCCATTTACGACACGGAGTGGCAAGGAACGGCTGAGGCCTTGGCCTATGTTCATGGCTAGTGGTTCAGATTCACATGAGGATGGAAGCACTCGTCCTCTCGCTAGAAAACTGCAGTGCCACTCCTAGATGGGCCAGGTGTTTGTGTCGGCCACTTGGGTCGCTTAGCTTAGTCACACAGCTACCTCATTGCACCTCTTTTTTTCTTTGCATCATGTGCTGTTTGGGGACTATTTTTTAAATCTGCCATCCTGTCTGACACTGCAGTGCCACTCCTAGATGGGCCAGGTGTTTGTGTCGGCCACTTGGGTCGCTTAGCTTAGTCACACAGCTACCTCATTGCACCTCTTTTTTTCTCTGCATCATGTGCTGTTTGGGGACTATTTTTTAAATCTGCCATTCTGTCTGACACTGCAGTGCCACTCCTAGATGGGCCAGGTGTTTGTGTCGGCCACTTGGGTCGCTTAGCTTAGTCACACAGCTACCTCATTGCACCTCTTTTTTTCTTTGCATCATGTGCTGTTTTGGGGACTATTTTTTAAATCTGCCACCCTGTCTGACACTGCAGTGCCACTCCTAGATGGGCCAGGTGTTTGTGTCGGCCACTTGGGTCGCTTAGCTTAGTCACACAGCTACCTCATTGCACCTCTTTTTTTCTTTGCATCATGTGCTGTTTGGGGACTATTTTGTAAATCTGCCATCTGTCTGACACTGCAGTGCCACTCCTAGATGGGCCAGGTGTTTGTGTCGGCCACTTGGGTCGCTTAGCTTAGCCATCCAGCAACCTTGGTGCAAATTTTAGGACTAAAAATAATATTGTGAGGTGGGGTCTGGGACTCAGGATCGACAGCAAAAAGGTCGACAAACATTAGGTCGACGCCAATTGGTCGACACACCTTAGGTCGACATGGACAAAAGGTCGACAGGAAAAAGGTCGACATGGAAAAAGGTCGACATGAGTTTTGTTTTGGTGTAGTTTTCTTCGTAGAGTGACCGGGAACCCCAATTAGTGCACCGCGTTCGCTCGCCATGCTTCGGGCATGGTGCCTTCACTCCGCTACAGCTTCGCTCGGCACAGATTACCGTTCCAATCGTAGTCCACGTAAATCGTTAAGTATGAAAAGGTTCCAAAAAAGAAAAAAATCGTGAAAAACTCATGTCGACCTTTTTCCATGTCAACCTTGTTCCTGTCGACCTTTTGTCCATGTCGACCCTTTGTCCATGTCGACCTAAGGTTTGTCGACCAATTGGCGTCGACCTTTTTGCTGTCGATCTGGAGTCCGGATACCTGTGAGGTGTTCAGAATAAACTGGAAATGAGTGGAAATTATGGTTATTGAGGTTAATAATACTATGGGATCAAAATGACCCCCACATTCTATGATTTAAGCTGTTTTTGAGGGGTTTTTGTAAAAAAACACCCGAATCCAAAACACACCCGAATCCGACAAAAATTTTTCAGGGAGGTTTTGCCAAAACGCGTCCGAATCCAAAGCACGGCCGTGGAACCGAATCCAAAACCAAAACACAAAACCCGAAAAATTTCCGGTGCACATCACTAATATTAATGCAGATCAGCAATTAAATGTTACACTTTTAAGACTGCTTCCCCACCGCATTGCTGCAGAACAATATGACTCCAACTTCTAGATTACATCTCTTTAATCACTGTATGTATACAGTACATGGGACAAAGGCACACACAGTGCTCAACCTGTCTTCAATAAACCTGCCCCCAGACTCCTGTGAAACCAGCAAATGGGAGTCTGGGGACGGGCTTATTAAAGATAAACAGGCTGAGCACTGTGTGCCTGTGCCCCGTGCTGCAGCAGCTGCTGATCCACAGGTAAGGCAGCCAGCACATATATTACATACAACTTTACATGTGCTGGCTAGTTCCCCCATGCAGTCTTTGGTCGACGCTGCAGCCCTGCCTCTGATCAATATTATTACCTACCACATGTAAACACACAATTACAGTAACCTACCAATATGTTTTTGTATTGTGGGAGGAACAGGAGAACATACAAGCTCCACACTGGTAGGCTATGGTGGAATCAAAGAAATCAGGTCCTCAGTGCTGTGAGGAAGCATGCTAATCATTGCAATGATTAGCTTGTGTTTGCAAAATATAAGTAACAACCTGGGATTGGCAGGTATGTCTAAATGGTTGGAAGAGTTATCACAGGTGTTCGGTGGCTATGTGACAGACCTTTACCTTAAAGTGTTATCCCCTGTACCTTGTCCGTAGTACCTTGCTCAGAGAGGTAAGATAGATTGATACACAGTAGGAATGTATAGACAGCAATTTCAACAGGATGTCTTTTTTATTGAGCCACCAAGAGCCCTGGATTAGAGATGATGACTAGTTATTTGGCAAAAAGTAGGCAATCACAAGAATAAGATGGCATTAAAGAAGATTTGTAAATCACATTTCACCATAGCTTACAATATGCTGGAACATTTAGTAATTCAATAGGACAATCAATCTAATCATCAGAGAGTGATGAAAAATACAATTCTCAATTACAGTTTCTGTATTACTAACTTTCCATAATAATGATGTTTCAATCTTCACCGGCACATTACATTGGAGCTCTCTTTTGATCCTGCCACAGTCTTGCAATGGAGTGGAAACTAGAGATGTGCACTTGAAATTTTTCGGGTTTTGTGTTTTGGTTTTGGGTTCGGTTCCGCGGCCGTGTTTTGGGTTCGACCGCGTTTTGGCAAAACCTCACCGAATTTTTTTTGTCGGATTCGGGTGTGTTTTGGATTCGGGTGTTTTTTTCAAAAAACCCTAAAAAACAGCTTAAATCATAGAATTTGGGGGTCATTTTGATCCCAAAGTATTATTAACCTCAATAACCATTATTTCCACTCATTTTCAGTCTATTCTGAATACCTCACACCTCACAATATTATTTTTAGTCCTAAAATTTGCACCGAGGTCGCTGGATGACTAAGCTAAGCGACCCTAGTGGCCGACACAAACACCGGGCCCATCTAGGAGTGGCACTGCAGTGTCACGCAGGATGGCCCTTCCAAAAAACACTCCCCAAACAGCACATGACGCAAAGAAAAAAAGAGGCGCAATGAGGTAGCTGTGTGAGTAAGATAAGCGACCCTAGTGGCCGACACAAACACCGGGCCCATCTAGGAGTGGCACTGCAGTGTCACGCAGGATGGCCCTTCCAAAAAACACTCCCCAAACAGCACATGACGCAAAGAAAAAAAGAGGTGCAATGAGGTAGCTGTGTGAGTAAGATAAGCGACCCTAGTGGCCGACACAAACACCGGGCCCATCTAGGAGTGGCACTGCAGTGTCACGCAGGATGGCCCTTCCAAAAAACACTCCCCAAACAGCACATGACGCAAAGAAAAAAAGAGGCGCAATGAGGTAGCTGTGTGAGTAAGATAAGCGACCCTAGTGGCCGACACAAACACCGGGCCCATCTAGGAGTGTCACTGCAGTGTCACGCAGGATGGCCCTTCCAAAAAACACTCCCCAAACAGCACATGACGCAAAGAAAAAAAGAGGCGCAATGAGGTAGCTGTGTGAGTAAGATAAGCGACCCTAGTGGCCGACACAAACACCGGGCCCATCTAGGAGTGGCACTGCAGTGTCACGCAGGATGGCCCTTCCAAAAAATACTCCCCAAACAGCACATGACGCAAAGAAAAAAAGAGGCGCAATGAGGAAGCTGTGTGAGTAAGATAAGCGACCCTAGTGGCCGACACAAACACCGGGCCCATCTAGGAGTGGCACTGCAGTGTCACGCAGGATGGCCCTTCCAAAAAACACTCCCCAAACAGCACATGACGCAAAGAAAAAAAGAGGCGCAATGAGGTAGCTGTGTGAGTAAGATAAGCGACCCTAGTGGCCGACACAAACACCGGGCCCATCTAGGAGTGGCACTGCAGTGTCACGCAGGATGGCCCTTCCAAAAAACACTCCCCAAACAGCACATGACGCAAAGAAAAAAAGAGGCGCAATGAGGTAGCTGTGTGAGTAAGATAAGCGACCCTAGTGGCCGACACAAACACCGGGCCCATCTAGGAGTGGCACTGCAGTGTCACGCAGGATGGCCCTTCCAAAAAACACTCCCCAAACAGCACATGATGCAAAGAAAAAAAGAGGCGCAATGAGGTAGCTGTGTGAGTAAGATAAGCGACCCTAGTGGCCGACACAAACACCGGGCCCATCTAGGAGTGGCACTGCAGTGTCACGCAGGATGGCCCTTCCAAAAAACACTCCCCAAACAGCACATGACGCAAAGAAAAAAAGAGGCGCAATGAGGTAGCTGTGTGAGTAAGATAAGCGACCCTAGTGGCCGACACAAACACCGGGCCCATCTAGGAGTGGCACTGCAGTGTCACGCAGGATGGCCCTTCCAAAAAACACTCCCCAAACAGCACATGACGCAAAGAAAAAAAGAGGCGCAATGAGGTAGCTGTGTGAGTAAGATAAGCGACCCTAGTGGCCGACACAAACACCGTTCCCATCTAGGAGTGGCACTGCAGTGTCACGCAGGATGGCCCTTCCAAAAAACACTCCCCAAACAGCACATGATGCAAAGAAAAATTAAAGAAAAAAGAGGTGCAAGATGGAATGGTCCTTGGGCCCTCCCACCCACCCTTATGTTGTATAAACAGGACATGCACACTTTAACCAACCCATCATTTCAGTGACAGGGTCTGCCACACGACTGTGACTGAAATGACGGGTTGGTTTGGACCCCCACCAAAAAAGAAGCAATTAATCTCTCCTTGCACAAACTGGCTCTACAGAGGCAAGATGTCCACCTCATCATCATCCTCCGATATATCACCGTGTACATCCCCCTCCTCACAGATTATCAATTCGTCCCCACTGGAATCCACCATCTCAGCTCCCTGTGTACTTTGTGGAGGCAATTGCTGCTGGTCAATGTCTCCACGGAGGAATTGATTATAATTCATTTTAATGAACATCATCTTCTCCACATTTTCTGGAAGTAACCTCGTACGCCGATTGCTGACAAGGTGAGCGGCGGCACTAAACACTCTTTCGGAGTACACACTTGTGGGAGGGCAACTTAGGTAGAATAAAGCCAGTTTGTGCAAGGGCCTCCAAATTGCCTCTTTTTCCTGCCAGTATAAGTACGGACTGTGTGACGTGCCTACTTGGATGCGGTCACTCATATAATCCTCCACCATTCTTTCAATGGGGAGAGAATCATATGCAGTGACAGTAGACGACATGTCCGTAATCGTTGACAGGTCCTTCAGTCCGGACCAGATGTCAGCATCAGCAGTCGCTCCAGACTGCCCTGCATCACCGCCAGCGGGTGGGCTCGGAATTCTGAGCCTTTTCCTCGCACCCCCAGTTGCGGGAGAATGTGAAGGAGGAGATGTTGACAGGTCGCGTTCCGCTTGACTTGACAATTTTCTCACCAGCAGGTCTTTGAACCCCAGCAGACTTGTGTCTGCCGGAAAGAGAGATCCAAGGTAGGTTTTAAATCTAGGATCGAGCACGGTGGCCAAAATGTAGTGCTCTGATTTCAACAGATTGACCACCCGTGAATCCTTATTAAGCGAATTAAGGGCTCCATCCACAAGTCCCACATGCCTAGCGGAATCGCTCCGTGTTAGCTCCTCCTTCAATGTCTCCAGCTTCTTCTGCAAAAGCCTGATGAGGGGAATGACCTGACTCAGGCTGGCAGTGTCTGAACTGACTTCACGTGTGGCAAGTTCAAAGGGCAGCAGAACCTTGCACAACGTTGAAATCATTCTCCACTGCGCTTGAGACAGGTGCATTCCACCTCCTATATCGTGCTGAATTGTATAGGCTTGAATGGCCTTTTGCTGCTCCTCCAACCTCTGAAGCATATATAGGGTTGAATTCCACCTCGTTACCACTTCTTGCTTCAGATGATGGCAGGGCAGGTTCAGGCGTTTTTGGTGTTGCTCCAGTCTTCTGTACGTGGTGCCTGTACGCCGAAAGTGTCCCGCAATTCTTCTGGCCACCGACAGCATCTCTTGCACGCCCCTGTCGTTTTTAAAAAAATTCTGCACCACCAAATTCAAGGTATGTGCAAAACATGGGACGTGCTGGAATTTGCCCAGATTTAATGCGCACACAATATTGCTGGCGTTGTCCGATGCCACAAATCCACAGGAGAGTCCAATTGGGGTAAGCCATTCCGCGATGATCTTCCTCAGTTGCCGTAAGAGGTTTTCAGCTGTGTGCGTATTCTGGAAACCGGTGATACAAAGCGTAGCCTGCCTAGGAAAGAGTTGGCGTTTGCGAGATGCTGCTACTGGTGCCGCCGCTGCTGTTCTTGCGGCGGGAGTCCATACATCTACCCAGTGGGCTGTCACAGTCATATAGTCCTGACCCTGCCCTGCTCCACTTGTCCACATGTCCGTGGTTAAGTGGACATTGGGTACAGCTGCATTTTTTAGGACACTGGTGACTCTTTTTCTGAGGTCTGTGTACATTTTCGGTATCGCCTGCCTAGAGAAATGGAACCTAGATGGTATTTGGTACCGGGGACACAGTACCTCCAACAAGTCTCTAGTTGGCTCTGCAGTAATGATGGATACCGGAACCACGTTTCTCACCACCCAGGATGCCAAGGCCTCAGTTATTCGCTTTGCAGCAGGATGACTGCTGTGATATTTCATCTTCCTCGCAAAGGACTGTTGGACAGTCAATTGCTTGGTGGAAGTAGTAAAAGTGGGCTTACGAGTACGACTTCCCCTCTGGGATGACCATCGACTCCCAGCAGCAACAACAGCAGCGCCAGCAGCAGTAGGCGTTACACGCAAGGATGCATCGGAGGAATCCCAGGCAGGAGAGGACTCGTCAGAATTGCCAGTGACATGGCCTGCAGGACTATTGGCATTCCTGGGGAAGGAGGAAATTGACACTGAGGGAGTTGGTGGGGTGGTTTGCGTGAGCTTGGTTACAAGAGGAAGGGATTTACTGGTCAGTGGACTGCTTCCGCTGTCGCCCAAAGTTTTTGAACTTGTCACTGACTTATTATGAATGCGCTGCAGGTGACGTATAAGGGAGGATGTTCCGAGGTGGTTAACGTCCTTACCCCTACTTATTACAGCTTGACAAAGGCAACACACGGCTTGACAAATGTTGTCCGCATTTCTGTTGAAATACTTCCACACCGAAGAGCTGATTTTTTTGGTATTTTCACCAGGCATGTCAACGGCCATATTCCTCCCACGGACAACAGGTGTCTCCCCGGGTGCCTGACTTAAACAAACCACCTCACCATCAGAATCCTCCTTGTCAATTTCCTCCCCAGCGCCAGCAACACCCATATCCTCCTCATCCTGGTGTACTTCAACACTGACATCTTCAATCTGACTATCAGGAACTGGACTGCGGGTGCTCCTTCCAGCACTTGCAGGGGGCGTGCAAATGGTGGAAGACGCATGCTCTTCACGTCCAGTGTTGGGAAGGTCAGGCATCGCAACCGACACAATTGGACTCTCCTTGTGGATTTGGGATTTCGAAGAACGCACAGTTCTTTGCGGTGCTTTTGCCAGCTTGAGTCTTTTCATTTTTCTAGCAAGAGGCTGAGTGCTTCCATCCTCATGTGAAGCTGAACCACTAGCCATGAACATAGGCCAGGGCCTCAGCCGTTCCTTGCCACTCCGTGTGGTAAATGGCATATTGGCAAGTTTACGCTTCTCCTACGACAATTTTATTTTAGATTTTGGAGTCCTTTTTTTACTGATATTTGGTGTTTTGGATTTTACATGCTCTGTACTATGACATTGGGCATCGGCCTTGGCAGACGACGTTGCTGGCATTTCATCGTCTCGGCCATGACTAGTGGCAGCAGCTTCAGCACGAGGTGGAAGTGGATCTTGATCTTTCCCTAATTTTGGAACCTCAACATTTTTGTTCTCCATATTTTAATAGGCACAACTAAAAGGCACCTCAGGTAAACAATGGAGATGGATGGATACTAGTATACTTATGGATGGACGAGCGACTGCCGACACAGAGGTAGCTACAGCCGTGGACTACCGTACTGTGTCTGCTGCTAATATAGACTGGATGATAATGAGATGAAATCAATATATATATATATAATATCACTAGTACTGCAGCCGGACAGGTATATAATATATATTTATTATGTAATGACTGATGACGGACCTGCTGGACACTGTCAGCTCAGCAGCACCGCAGACTGCTACAGTAAGCTACTATAGTAGTATGTATAAAGAAGAAAGAAAAAAAAAACCACGGGTAGGTGGTATACAATTATGGATGGACCAGCGACTGCCGACACAGAGGTAGCTACAGCCGTGGACTACCGTACTGTGTCTGCTGCTAATATAGACTGGATGATAATGAGATGAAATCAATATATATATATATATATAATATCACACTAGTACTGCAGCCGGACAGGTAGATATATTTATTATGTAATGACTGATGACGGACCTGCTGGACACTGTCAGCTCAGCAGCACCGCAGACTGCTACAGTAAGCTACTATAGTAGTATGTATAAAGAAGAAAGAAAAAAAAAAAACCACGGGTAGGTGGTATACAATTATGGATGGACCAGCGACTGCCGACACAGAGGTAGCTACAGCCGTGGACTACCGTACTGTGTCTGCTGCTAATATAGACTGGATGATAATGAGATGAAATCAATATATATATATATAATATCACTAGTACTGCAGCCGGACAGGTATATAATATATATTTATTATGTAATGACTGATGACGGACCTGCTGGACACTGTCAGCTCAGCAGCACCGCAGACTGCTACAGTAAGCTACTATAGTAGTATGTATAAAGAAAAAAAAAAAACCACGGGTAGGTGGTATACAATTATGGATGGACCAGCGACTGCCGACACAGAGGTAGCTACAGCCGTGGACTACCGTACTGTGTCTGCTGCTAATATAGACTGGATGATAATGAGATGAAATCAATATATATATATATAATATCACACTAGTACTGCAGCCGGACAGGTAGATATATTTATTATGTAATGACTGATGACGGACCTGCTGGACACTGTCAGCTCAGCAGCACCGCAGACTGCTACAGTAAGCTACTATAGTAGTATGTATAAAGAAGAAAGAAAAAAAAAAAAACCACGGGTAGGTGGTATACAATTATGGATGGACCAGCGACTGCCGACACAGAGGTAGCTACAGCCGTGGACTACCGTACTGTGTCTGCTGCTATAGACTGGATGATAATGAGATGAAATCAATATATATATATATAATATCACTAGTACTGCAGCCGGACAGGTATATAATATATATTTATTATGTAATGACTGATGACGGACCTGCTGGACACTGTCAGCTCAGCAGCACCGCAGACTGCTACAGTAAGCTACTATAGTAGTATGTATAAAGAAGAAGAAAGAAAAAAAAAAAAAAACGGGTAGGTGGTATACAATATTATATATATATATTATATACAATTATATATATATATTATATATATTAAACTGGTGGTGATTATTAAACTGGTGGTCAGGTCACTGGTCACACTATCAGCAACTTGCAAGTAGTACTCCTAAGCAGACAATCACAATATATATTATACTGGTGGTCAGTGTGGTCACAATGGCAGTGTGGCACTCTGGCAGCAAGTCCTGCTCTCAGACTCTAACTGCTCCCCACTGTCAGTGTCTCCCCCACAAGTCAGATATACATTATACAGTCACACTATCTATCTATCACTTCAGCAAGTAGTAGTACTCCTCCTAAAGTACTCCTCCTAATGCTCCCCAAAATTACTACTGTGTCTCTCTCTACTCTAGTCTCACTCTCTTCTCTATAAACGGAGAGGACGCCAGCCACGTCCTCTCCCTATGAATCTCAATGCACGTGTGAAAATGGCGGCGACGTGCGGCTCCTTATATAGAATCCGAGTCTCGCGATAGAATCCGAGCCTCGCGAGAATCCGACAGCGGGATGATGACGTTCGGGCGCGCTCGGGTTAACCGAGCAAGGCGGGAAGATCCGAGTCGCTCGGCCCCGTGTAAAAAAAAATGAAGTTCGGGCGGGTTCGGATTCCGAGGAACCGAACCCGCTCATCTCTAGTGGAAACAGCACTTGTAAAGCAGATTAGTACTGGGTGTTAATAGAAATGTAATTGTGAGTCAGTTATGCAAAAAGGATGTAGACTGGCCATGTGTAATGTGATTGTTTAATAAATATTTTTAAAAGTACATTCCTAAACTTTTGATAATATTTTCACCTTGGCACAGCAGCGATGTATATATTGTTGTTTGTTTTCATGTGAGTTATTGGGGATTGAGTGGTCCCCTTTATATGGCAGCAGCTGTTACAGGGTGATATTTATCTAATTGCGGTGTCTCTTGCTAATCAGCGGCCAGCGCCTGGTGACTTGTGTTAATTGACTGGACATATATATTTCTTTTTCCCTCTAAGTGTGTCCAGCACTACAATGGCTTCCTCTCAACCACACCTTCTTCTCCACACAACGCTCTTCTGCTACCATACGCCCTTGTCCAATCAGCGCTCACCAGCTAGAACATGTGACTGGACTCTGGTTCGACCTTAACACCTGCTGTACCAGCATGACACTGTAAGTCACTTTTAAAGGGGCACACTCAACTTTCTGTGTATCTATCTATCTATCTATCTATCTATCTATCTATCTATATACATATATATATATATATATATATATATATAAAGAGAGAGAGAGTTCCATAATAATAATATGACTATAGCATCTGCATAATGGTGCAGAGAATTTTCCTAATAGACGACAAGAGCGAAGATTACTGGAAAAGGGTGATTTCACAGTTAAATTATTTTTGCTTTTTAAATGTCAGTAGAAATGTCTGACCCTGGAGTAGAGTATTTGCAGAATATACCTGAGCTGTTGTTTCATTGTTTAGCCTCCTCATCTCTGATAGCTCTTTCATGAAGGTGTTTAAGTTCTTAAATTGAAATCTTATGCTCGTTTCAAACCTATTAAAGTTGTCACTAAACAAAACTAATATACCTTCTCCTTGAACTTTCCTAATTTTTCTAAATGTAATTATAAGAACTGATTTAGTTACATGAAGTCTCTCTTACGATATTAGTTTATATGACCTGGATAAACCTTAATCTCCTGCTTAACGGATCTGCTATATCTCAAAGATCAAATTTACTGTCGCTACAATTCTACTGTAACATAAAAATAATTGTCATATTCATCTTAGCCTAGATAATGTCCTATAAAGAAGAGCGACACAGAGATAATGTTTGCCGGAGGCTCCCGGCAAGTTCCTAATGACTATTTTCCTTGCAGAGATGGAACTTGGCTGGGATTGTAGAAGATAGCAACATGAAGCTAGCAAGGAACCGATCTGGCTGCACAGCACAGAACACACCTGCAGAGTAGGAGGTAAGAAAGGCATAAAGCTCAGAGATACTTGTGTACAGTGTGATGGCTTATTGTGTATAATTATACCATTTAGCAGTCTACAGTGTGCTATACCTTAAGGCCCATACACACTTGCCGATAAAATGAGCAACATCGCTAATTTTCCCCCTTCCTGAGCGACGTCACTCCTTTTCTCAGCCAGTGTGTATGTCGCCAACGATGATCGATGCGCTGCCCGCGGGTCGGTAACGATTGTCGCTGTCGGCAGTGCATGCATGCTCAATCTGGATTGTCATCCAGGAGCTGCATGCACGGCCGTCGGCTGCGTGAAGTCAATGAGCGATATGAGCGGTCATATAACTCAGTGTGAACGGGCAGCCGCCAACTGTCTAGCCCGGGAGGGGAAACACTAGACGATGTGTGTATGGACCTTTACACGTTAATACCTTTAACACCTTTCTCACAATTTTTTTACATTATATCTAGGCGTATCCTTTTAAAAGTTTTGCATGTGCAAAAAAAAAAGAAAAGTTTACACACAATATTTCAAGCAGGGCCGGTTCTAGCCCTTGTGGCGCCCCGGGCGAAAATAGGGGCGTGGCTTCATACAGGGGTGTGGTCAGTTACGCCCCCTGTAGAGTTGTGCCATTTGTGTCCCCTGTAGATTTGTGCCCCCAGTAGAGTTGTGCCCCCATTTGTGCCCCCTGTAGAGTAGCGCCGCTTACAAAAAAAGAAATTAATACTTACTATCCTCGCTCCTGATTCCCGACCGCTGCTGACCTCCGCCGGTGCCGCTCCTCGGATCTATGGGAGAGACGTCATGACGTCTCTCTCCATAGCACAGCATAGACACTAGAGGTCAATTATGACCCGTAGCGTCTATGTGCCAGTCCCACAATGCTGTGCGGTGCGCAATGACGTCATTGTGCACCGCACAGCAAAGGTCCTCTCCATGAAGGGAAAGTAGACGGGTAGCATCTAGTTTCCTGCACAGCACCGGGGGGCACTGACCAACAGCAGCGGATCTTGCCATGGCGCGGCGCCCTCCAGATGGCGCCGGCGCCCTCCGGAAGGCAGCGCCCCGGGCAAAAATCCTGTGTGCCCGTAGTAAGATCCGCTACTGAGTACAAGCATTAATGAGACCAAAGAAATAAAAACATGATGCAAACTAGAAGGGCCCTTATGTAGCAATCTAAATTAAGTAATAACTGCTTATGATGAGTTTAGTCAAAGCAATATTTTTAAATAGCTATTTCTAGGCTTGGAACAAACACAAATACTAAAAGCACTAAACTGGTTATACACAGCTACTTGTTGATAAACATGACTAGTATGGTACAATCTGGCATTTATTCAGCATTCTATGTGACACAAATAAATAGTGCAGCATTTTATTTTAATATCATACTCACCTACACTCCTGGAATGCCTGGGAGACTCCTGAATTACAGGGACCTCTACCAGGACAGTAAACCAGGCTCCTGGATTCTGCCATCTCCCCCGGTGAAGCAAGCGGTCCAGGATCATAATAAAGTAGTGTGCCGTGAATTGCATTAGGGATAGCCATTGACAGGTCTCTCATCCATGACTCCACCATCGGTAATTTATATACAGTAGATGGCAGGGAAACTATTGATGATTTACAGCAGCAATGAGGCAGCTGGAGGTGGGTCTTTGCAAGACAATCGGGAAAGGGGGTGGATCTCTGTTGGTGATGGAGCTAATCTCCTTGCCCCAAGTGTTAGGAGAGTGGTTCACAAACTTTTTTGATTCATAGCACCCTAGAGTATGTCTTGCACCAATGGTCACTATATGGCATCCAATATAGCACTTCAAGTGTTGCTCAATTTGGGCGCACACAGCCGCTGCCGCTGACATTACTATTATGTTGTTCTGACATTTTAACGGGCTGGCAATTTGTCCAAAATAAATGCATTCGATGAATCAGTTTCATAGGGATTTGATGGGACCTCCAGGGATACCGCTGTATGTTCCCAAACAAGGAGCTCATTGCTATAGTATAAGTAAAAACATTTACGTAAGGAATTAGAACTACCACTTTGATAAAGTAAAACAACCAGGCTATGTTAACCAGAAAGGACAGAGTATAGAAGGTACCAAGGTTGGGATCACCAGGCAACATAATGGCTTATCATGTTGTCACAGAATAACCAGCGACTGGGGCATGTCCTATAGAAGTATGGAGATTATTTCAAAATGCGATGTTTCTTAATTAGGGGTGTCTCTTCCTTCTACAAGAAGTATTTCTATATTTCTCTGACGTCCTAAGTGGATGCTGGGGACTCCGTCAGGACCATGGGGATTAGCGGCTCCGCAGGAGACAGGGCACAAAACTAAAGCTTTAGGATCAGGTGGTGTGTACTGGCTCCTCCCCCTATGACCCTCCTCCAAGCCTCAGTTAGGTTTTTGTGCCCGTCCGAGTAGGGTGCAATCTAGGTGGCTCTCTTAAGGAGCTGCTTAGAAAAAGTTTTTAGGTTTCTTATTTTCAGTGAGTCCTGCTGGCAACAGGCTCACTGCATCGAGGGACTTAGGGGAGAGAAGTTCAACTCACCTGCGTGCAGGATGGATTGGCTACTTAGGCTACTGGACACCATTAGCTCCAGAGGGAGTCGGAACACAGGTCTCACCCTGGGGTTCGTCCCGGAGCCGCGCCGCCGACCCCCCTTGCAGATGCTGAAGATTGAAGGTCCAGAAACCGGCGGCAGAAGGCTTTTCAGTCTTCATGAAGGTAGCGCACAGCACTGCAGCTGTGCGCCATTGTTGTCACACACTTCACACCAACGGTCACGGAGGGTGCAGGGCGTTGCTGGGGGCGCCCTGGGCAGCAATGTATAATACCTTATTCTGGCTAAAAATACATCACATATAGCCCCTGGAGGCTATATGGATGTATTTAACCCCTGCCAGGTCTCAGAAAAACGGGAGAAGAAGCCCGCCGAGAGGGGGCGGGGCCTATTCTCCTCAGCACACAGCGCCATTTTCCCTCACAGAAATGCTGGTGGGAAGGCTCCCAGGCTCTCCCCTGCACTGCACTACAGAAACAGGGTTAAAACAGAGAGGGGGGGCACTTATTTGGCGATATGTATATATATATTAAAATGCTATAAGGGAAAAACACTTATATAAAGGTTGTCCCTGTATAATATAGCGTTTTTGGTGTGTGCTGGCAAACTCTCCCTCTGTCTCCCCAAAGGGCTAGTGGGGTCCTGTCCTCTATCAGAGCATTCCCTGTGTGTGTGCTGTGTGTCGGTACTTGTGTGTCGACATGTATGAGGACGATGTTGGTGAGGAGGCGGAGCAATTGCCGGTAAAGGTGATGTCACTCTCTAGGGAGTCGACACCGGAATGGATGGCTTATTTAAGGAATTACGTGATAATGTCAACACGCTGCAAGGTCGGTTGACGACATGAGACGGCCGGCAAACCAATTAGTACCTGTCCAGGCGTCTAAAACACCGTCAGGGGCGTTAAAACGTCCTTTTTACCTCAGTCGGTCGACACAGACACAGACACGGACACTGACTCCAGTGTCGACGGTGAAGAAACAAACGTATTTTCCTTTAGGGCCACACGTTACTTGTTAAGGGCAATGAAGGAGATGTTACATATTTCTGATACTACAAGTACCACAAAAAAGGGTTTTATGTGGAGTGTGAAAAAACTACATGTGGTTTTTCCTGAATCAGATAAATTAAATGAAGTGTGTGATGATGCGTGGGTTTCCCCCGATAGAAAGTTATTGGCGGTATACCCTTTCCCGCCAGAAGTTATGGCGCGTTGGGAAACACACCTTAGGGTGGATAAGGCGCTCACACGCTTATAAAAACAAGTGGCGTTACCGTCTCCAGATACGGACGCCCTCAAGGAGCCAACTGATAGGAGGTTGAAAAATATCCTAAAAAGTATATACACACATACTGGTGTTATACTGCGACCAGCGATCGCCTCAGCCTGGATGGGCAGCGCTGGGGTGGCTTGGTCGGATTCCCTGACTGGAAATATTGATACCCTTGACAGGGACAGTATTTTATTGACTATAGAGCATTTAAAAGATGCATTTCTATATATGCGAAACTCTGGCATCAAGAGTAAGTGCGATGTCCATATCTGCCAGACGATGTTTATGGACACGACAGTGGTCAGGTGATGCAGATTCCAAACGGCACATGGAAGTATTGCCGTATAAAGGGGAGGAGTTATTTGGGGTCGGTCCATCGGACCTGGTGGCCACGGCAACAGCTAGAAAATCCACCTTTTTTACCCCAAGTCACATCTCAGCAGAAAAAGACAGTCTTTTCAACCTCAGTCCTTTCGTCCCCATAATATCTGCCCAGGGATAGAGGTAAGGGAAGAAGACTGCAGCAGGCAGCCCATTCCCAGGAACAGAAGCCTTCCACCGCTTCTGCCAAGTCCTCAGCATGACGCTGGGGCCGTACAAACAGGTGCGGTGGGGGGTCGTCTCAAGAGTTTCAGCACGCAGTGGGCTCACTCGCAAGTGGACCCCTGGATCCTACAAGTAGTATCCCAAGGGTACAGATTGGAAATTCGAGACGTCTCCCCCTCGCAAGTTCCTGAAGTTTGCTTTACCAACGTCTATCTCCGACAGGGAGGCAGTATTGGAAACAATTCACAAGCTGTATTCCCAGCAGGTGATAATCAAAGTACCCCTCCTACAACAAGTAAAGGGGTATTATTCCACACTATATTGTGGTACTGAAGCCAGACGGCTCGGTGAGACCTATTCTAAATGGAGTCACTCAGAGCAGTGATAGCGAACCAGGAAGAAGGGGACTATATGGTGTCCCTGGACATCAAGGATGCTTACCTCCATGTCCAAATTTGCCCTTCTCACAAAGGGTACCTCAGGTTCGTGGTACAAAACTGTCACTATCAGTTTCAGACGCTGCCGTTTGGATTGTCCACGGCACCCCGGGTCTTTACCAAGGTAATGGCCGAAATGATGATTCTTCTTCAAAGAAAAGGCGTCTTAATTATCCCTTACTTGGACGATCTCCTGATAAGGGCAAGGTCCAGAGAACAGTTGGAGGTCGGAGTAGCACTATCTCAAGTAGTTCTACGACAGCACGGGT
This sequence comes from Pseudophryne corroboree, assembly GCF_028390025.1. Lineage (NCBI taxonomy): Eukaryota > Metazoa > Chordata > Amphibia > Anura > Myobatrachidae > Pseudophryne > Pseudophryne corroboree. The sequence continues at coordinate 185,103,176 of NC_086447.1, forward strand.
GGATTCTAAATATTCCAAAATCGCAGCTGTCTCCGACGACACGTCTGCTGTCCCTAGGGATGATTCTGGACACAGTCCAGAAAAAGGTGTTTCTCCCGGAGGAGAAAGCCAGGGAGTTATCCGAGCTAGTCAGGAACCTCCAAAAACCAGGAAAAGTGTCAGTGCATCATTGCACAAGGGTCCTGGGAAAAATGGTGGCTTCTTACGAAGCGATTCCATTCGGCAGATTTCACGCAAGAACTTTTCAGTGGGATCTGCTGGACAAATGGTCCGGATCGCATCTTCAGATGCATCAGCGGATAACCCTGTCTCCAAGGACAAGGGTGTCTCTTCTGTGGTGGCTGCAGAGTGCTCATCTACTAAAGGGCCACAGTTATGCATTCAGGACTGGGTCCTGGTGACCACGGATTCCAGCTTGAAAGGCTGGGGAGCAGTCACACAGGGAAAAAATTTCCAGGGAGTGTGATCAAGTCTGGGGACTTCTCTCCGCATAAATATACTGGAGCTAAGAGCAATTTACAATGCTCTAAGCTTAGCAAGACCTCTGCTTCAAGGTCAGCCGGTATTGATCCAGTGGGACAACATCACGGCAGTCGCCCACGTAAACAGACAGGGCGGCACAAGAAGCAGGAGGACAATGGCAGAAACTGCAAGGATTCTTCGCTGGGCGGAAAATCATGTGATAGCACTGTCAGCAGTTTTCATTCCGGGAGTGGACAACTGGGAAGCAGACTTCCTCAGCACGACCTCCACCCGGGAGAGTGGGGACTTCATTGAGAAGTTTTTTCCACATGATTGTGCACCGTTGGGAAAGACCAAAGGTGGACATGATGGCGTCCCGCCTGAACAAAAAACTGGACAGGTAGTGCGCCAGGTCAAGAGACCCTCAGGCAATAGCTGTGGACGTTCTGGTAAAACCAGGGGTGTACCAGTTGGTGTATGTGTTCCCTCCTCTGCTTCTCATACCAAAGGTACTGAGAATTATAAGACGTAGAGGAGTAAGAACTATACTCGTGGCTCCGGAGGGGCCAAGAAGGACTTGGTACCCGGAACTTCAAGAGATGCTCACAGAGGACTCAGGGCCTCTGCCGATAAGAAGGGACTTGTTTCAGCAAGTACCATGTCTGTTCCAAGACTTACCGCGGCTGCGTTTGACGGCATGGCGGTTGAACGCCGGATCCTAAGGGAAAAAGGCATTCCGGAAGAGGTCATTCCTACCCTGGTCAAAGCCAGGAAGGAGGTGACCGCACAACATTATCACCACATGTGGCGAAAATATGTTGCGTGGTGTGAGGCCAGGAAGGCCCCACGAAGAAATTTCAACTCGGTCGATTCCTGCATTTCCTGCAAACAGGAGTGTCTATGGGCCTCAAATTGGGGTCCATTAAGGTTCAAATTTCGGCCCTGTCGATTTTCTTCCAGAAAGAATTGGCTTCAGTTCCTGAAGTCCAGAAATTTAACAAGGGAGTACTGCATATACAACCCCCTTTTGTGCCTCCAGTGGCACTGTGGGATCTCAACGTAGTCCTGGGATTCCTCAAATCACGTTGGTTTAAACCGCTCAAATCTGTGGATTTGAAATATCTCACATGGAAAGTGACCATGATGTTGGCCCTGGCCTCGGCCAGGCGAGTGTCAGAATTGGCGGCTTTGTCTCACAAAAGCCCATATCTGATTGTCCATTCGGACAGGGCAGAGCTGCGGACTCGTCCCCAGTTTCTCCCTATGTTGGTGTCAGCGTTTCATCTGAACCAGCTTATTGTGGTACCTGCGGCTACTAGAGACTTGGAGGACTCCAAGTTGCTAGATGTTGTCAGGGCCCTGAAAATATAGATTTCCAGGACGGCTGGAGTCAGGAAAACTGACTTGCTGTTATCCTGTATGCACCCAAAAAACTGGGTGCTCTTGCTTCTAAGCAGACGATTGCTAGTTGAATGTGTAGTACAATTCAGCTTGCACATTCGGTGGCAGGACTGCCACAGCCAAAATATATAAATGCCCATTCCACAAGGAAGGTGGGCTCATCTTGGGCGACTGCCCGAGGGGTCTCGGCTTTACAACTTTGCCGAGCTGCTACTTGGTCAGGGGCACACCCTGGCTGAGGAGGACCTGGAGTTCTCTCACTCGGTGCTGCAGAGTCATCCGCACTCTCCCGCCCGTTTGGGAGCTTTGGTATAATCCCCATGGTCCTGACGGAGTCCCCAGCATCCACTTAGGACGTCAGAGAAAATAAGATTTTACTTACTGATAAATCTATTTCTCGTAGTCCGTAGTGGATGCTGGGCGCCCATCCCAAGTGCGGATTGTCTGCAATACTTGTACATAGTTGTTGTTACAAAAAAATCGGGTTGTTATTGTTGTGAGCCGTCTGTTCAGAGGCTCCTACGTTTGTCATACTGTTAACTGGGTTCAGATCACAAGTTATACGGTGTGATTGGTGTGGCTGGTATGAGTCTTACCCGGGATTCAATATCCTTCCTTATTGTGTACGCTCGTCCGGGCACAGTATCCTAACTGAGGCTTGGAGGAGGGTCATAGGGGGAGGAGCCAGTACACACCACCTGATCCTAAAGCTTTAGTTTTGTGCCCTGTCTCCTGCGGAGCCGCTAATCCCCATGGTCCTGACGGAGTCCCCAGCATCCACTACGGACTACGAGAAATAGATTTATCAGTAAGTAAAATCTTATTTTTTTAGTATAATGAATAAGTCTAGGAAGATTGATATGTGTGTAAAATACATACACAGTATTTTGTTTTGGATTACTTTTTTTTTTCTATTGACATATTATGGATAGCCCTTAGCTGTGATCTAGTGCTTTCCAAAGTGAGGAGGACATACCTGAATTACACCATTTGTCACACTATCTTAATTAGTAGCACTCCTCTGTATTCTGAAGTCCACCCAACAGTATTTTCCAAATAGAAAAGTGGAGCACAGATCCTAGAGGTCATTCTGAGCTGATCGCACACTGCAACTTTTTTGCAGCCCGTGCGATCAGATAGTCACCGCCTATGGGGGAGTGTATTTTAGCTGTGCAAGTGTGCGAATGCTTGTGCAGGTGAGCTGTACAAAAACATTTTGTACAGTTACTGAGTAGCTCTGAACTTACTCAGCCACTGCGATCACTTCAGCCTGTTCATGCCCGGAATTGACGTCAGACACCCGCCATGCAAACGCCTGGACATGCCTGCGTTTTCCTCTCCACTCCCAGAAAACGGTCAGTTGCCACCCTGGAACGCTTTCCTGCTGTCAGTCACCTTGCGATCGCCGCTGCAATCGAAATCTTCATTAGAACATTCACTGCCTGGCATTCCCCATCGCCGGGCAGCGATGCACCTGCGCATTGCAGCCGCAGCACATCCCGGACCCGATTGCACAGCAGTGAAAAACTGCAGCGTGCGTTCGGTTCGGAATAACCCCCACTGTGATAATAGTAAAACACTCAATTTAAAGTGTTAACAAATATTAATATTTATAAAAAAAAAATCATATCACAATATCAATAATATTGCACATACAGTTCTATGAACCAAACACTGCTTCAGTTTTAACTTAACAAGCACAATTCAATTAGGCAAGACTGTGTTGTGTCTGCGAGTACGTGTGGCTAGTTGCCAAATTTACGGTACCACTGGGCCAGTGGATTTTTGTTTGCAGTCCCATAGAGCTGCTTACAAAAAAAATCCACGAGTTCGGGACAAGACAGGGAAGTGAATTCTGCTGCCATAGCTGGCGTTTTTACGTAATTGCAACTGCAACTCAACAGTTGCTCCTAATTGAATTGACACCAACTTGTCTAATACTGAGCTGAAAGTCTTCCCTCTCTCCTGATTTGCCTCACCTCCCTCAGTTTCATTATTAATTGACAGCACAACCATCTGTGCTAGCCCACAAGTGTATTGTCTTGGAGGTATCCTTCAGTGCAGTAACTAGACATTTTAGTGCTGTGTGCAAAAATCAGCTTCTGCGCCCCCCTACTTAAAATAGCGCCACAAAAATATTGGGGTGTGGCTTCATGGGAAGGGGCGTGGCCACAACATACCAATTCATATTACGCTGTATAGTAGTCTCCATTATTCAAATTACGCTGCACAGTAGCACCACTTACACCAGGTAGAACCCCTTTTACACATTACGCCAGGTAGAACACCCTTTTACACATTATGACAGGTAGAGTCCCTTTTTACACATTAGGGCAGGCAGAGGTAGTGTGGTATCCGTTTGGATGGTCAATCATATTAAGGTCGACAGTCATTAGGTTGACCACTATTGGTCGACATGGACATATGGCCAACACATGAAAATGATAGACACAGGATGGGTCGACACATCAAAAGGTTGACATGACTTTTAAAAAAACATATTTTTAACTTTTTCATACTTCACCATCCACGTGGACCACGATTGGGAACGGTAAACCTGTGCCGAGTGCAGCGGTAGTGGAGTGAGGCACCTTGCCCGCAACTTGGCAAGCAAAGCGAGCCATGCAAGGGGGCGCGGTACATTAATTGGGGATCCTGGTCATGTTACGGAAAAAATTACACCAAAAACAGTTTAAAAAAAACATGTCTACCTTTTCATGTGTCGACCTGTCCCATGTTGACAATTTTCACGTGTTGACTATTAGTCCATGTCGACCATGTCTATGTCGACCAATGGTGGTCGACCTAATGAATGTCGACCTTAACATGGTCGACCATTCATACCAGAACCAAGTAGTGTATGTACACGGCTGTGACTGGTTGCAGATTACAGACAGGAATACATATATGTGCTCGGCGCTGCACATAAGCACCCACACACTGACATGGTGATGGTGTCATTACCAAAGCCCACATTATAGATGAGCACGGCTCAATGCGTTGTGCAGAGCGGCGTGCCGGATCTTATCCCTACACCAGAAGTTCCCCACAGGGATCAGGGCCATCCATCTGCCGGTGTGAGCAGACACCGGGAAGTTGGTGGCCGGGTCACGGGCCAGCCTGTCCTGCGGGGAGAGCATCACCGCCAAGCCCCAGGCTCCCTACCTAGTGGAGTGCTCACCATAGCGCTCTCTCTATTCTCTGCTGTTGACTCGGGTGGCTGGGTCGCATTATGTGATTGAATGCAGCAGGAGAGCAGCCATGTGGAGAGCGCCAGGCTTTCACAGTTCACTCTGGTCCTTGCAGTTAAGTGCAGGCGTGGGCAGCTGGCACTGCGGCAGCTGAAAAGACCCCAGCTCCAAACCCTGCACTAATGACCCAGCAGCTGGTGCATGCCATGAGGATCGCAGGTTGAAACGGACAGTTGCGCCCACCCAGTAAATGCTCTGTGTGCCAGGCACTGTCCGCCCACACCTAGTTATGGCCCTGGTATCCTTGATTCCACCCTTTCCTTCAAACCCCACTTTCAGTACCTTCACAGTCCTGCCATTTCCACCTCAGATATCTCATATCTGCAGGGTAAAACCCTTTCTCACCCTGGAGGCCCCTAAGACCCTCATCTACTCACTGGTCATCTCTTCCTCTACAAATGTATTGTAAAGACCTCATTCACTGGCTCCCGAGGCTTAGTGCCCAATTGCATATATTAGCAGTAAAGAAAGCTGTCAAGTTGGGGAAACACTGAGGTTGGACAGTGTGATAATGGAAGGCCAGGACACTAAAAGGAGAAGATCAGGTAGCCCGAAATATGTTCTGTCAGGTCAGACTATTCGATGTCTCTAAAGCAGAGGTGGATTTCAATGATTTGTGGCCCTGGCAATATGTACAGCCTGCACCCCCCCTATGCTTGGCCCTTGTACTAACCACACCCTTTTGCATGCTCTCTGCAGAAGCTAAGGGCATTTCCATACTAAGGTCCCCTGCATTGGTAGAGGAACCACATATCTTGCAGTCCCAATTCTCCTATGAAATTCAGCTCAGTGTGTTCATTGACAAAGTCTTGGGAGCCAAATGTGACTCGTAGGATGGACAAGGCTTTGAGTCACTAAACAGTAGAGAAGAGCGGGTTAGGTTCTCAGAGAACCGAACCATACCGAACTTCACCATTCGAGTCCGGTTCCGAGCCAGGCTCGGGTTTTCCCACCTGACTCGGAAACCCGAACGAGGCAAAACGTTTGGATTCTATATAAGGAGCCACACGTCGCTGCCTTTTTCACTCCAGTCTCGGAGAGTGTAGTGAGAGGACGTGTCTCCATCCTCAGTGTCTGTGTGGGGGCAGGAAAGTGGGGTGGCGAGTCTAGTGCTGTGTTGTGCTGCTCAGTCCAGTCCAGTGTAGTCAGTGTCTTATGCTGCATCAGTCCAGCCAGTCACAGTGTTGATGTCCTCTGCTGCTATATGTCCCCAGTGCTGCTGGCTGCTGTATAACTTCCTTGCATTTTTGCTGTGTTGTCCTGCATTAGACCAGGGGAAGTGTCTTGTGCAGCATCAGTCCAGTGACCAGTCACAGTGGTGGTGTCCTCTGCTGCCATATATCCAGTGATACTGCCGTATAATTCCTGTGATACTGGCATATAATTCCCGTGATATTACCGTATAATTCCCGTGATACTGACGTATAATTCTTGTGATATTGCCGTATAATTCCCGTGATACTGGCGTGTAATTCCTGTGATATTGCCGTATAATTCCAGTGATATTGCCATATAATTCCTGTGATAATGGCGTATAATTCCTGTGACATTGCCGTATAATTCTCGGAATACTTGCTTATAATTCCTATGATATTGCTGTATAATTCCTGTGATATTGCTGTATAATTCTCAGAATACTGGCATATAATTCCTGTGACATTGCCGTATAATTCTCGGAATACTGCCATATAATTCCTATGATATTGCTGTATAATTCCTGTGATATTGCCGTATAATTCCCGGAATACTGGAGTATAATTCCAGTGATACTGCCATATAATTCCAGTGATACTGGCGTATAATTCCTGTGACATTGCCATATAATTCCTGTGATATTGCCATATAATTCTCGGAATACTGGCGTATAATTCCTGTGATACTGCCATATAATTCCCGTGATACTACCGTATAATTCCAGTTATCCTGCCATATAATTCCATATAAATCCATATATATCCATATAAATCCAGTCCAGTGGTGCTGCTATATAAATTCAGTGGTGCTGTCCTGTGCTGTATATTATTTACTCCAAATAAAAGGGTTATTAATATTTAATACAAATAATTTTTACTGGGTTGGCCCTGTGAGGTGAAGGGGTACTCTCTCTTGTGCCGCATATTGTGTTATATAACTCCAGAAAATAATGGAGAACAAACATTTGGAGGATAAAATTCGGAAAGATCAAGAACCACTCCCTCCTAATGCTGAAGCTGCTGCCACTAGCCATGACATAGATGATGAAATGCCATCAACGTCGTCTGCCAAGGCCGATGCCCATTGTGATAGTAGAGAACATGTAAAATCCAAAAAGCCAAAGTTCAGTAAAAATACTCAAAATAAGAAATTTAAATGGTCTGAGGAGAAACGTAAACTTGCCAATATGCCATTTACGACACGGAGTGGCAAGGAACGGCTGATGCCCTGGTCTATGTTCATGACTAGTGGTTCAGCTTCACATGACGATGGAAGCCCTCATAACTGAGGCCTTGACACTTATGTTGGTGTTAGACGTGCGTCTGGTATTCGCCATTAGTGCAGTGGGATTTAGAGAATTGATGGAGGTATTGTGTCTCCGGTACCAAATCCCATCTAGATTCCACTTCACTAGGCAGGCGATACCGAGATTTTGCCATTTAATTCCAGTGATTTGGACGTATAAATATTAATTACAGTGATTTTGCCAATTCATTCCAGTGAATTGGACGTACAATTATTAATTACAGTGATTTTGTCAATTAATTACAGTGATTTGGATGTATAATTACAGTGATTTTGCCAATTAATTACAGTGATTTAGACGTATAATTATTAATTACAGTGATTTTGCCAATTAATTCCAGTGATTTGGACGTATAATTACAGTGATTTTGCAATATAATTACAGTGATTTGGACGTATAATTATTAATTACAGTGATTTTGCCAATTAATTACAGTGATTTGGACGTATAATTACAGTGATTTTGCCACTTAATTCCAGTGATTTGGACGTATAATTATTAATTACAGTGATTTTGCCAATTAATTCCAGTGATTTGGACGTATAATTACAGTGATTTTGCAGTATAATTACAGTGATTTGGATGTATAATTATTAATTACAGTGATGTTGCCAATTAATTCCAATGATTTGGACGTATAATTACAGTGATTTTGCCATTTAATTCCAGTGATTTGGACGTATAATTATTATTTACAGTGATTTTGCCAATTAATTCCAGTGATTTGAACGTATAATTCCAGTGATTTTGCAGTATAATTACAGTGATTTGGACATATAATTATTAATTACAGTGATTTTGCCAATTAATTACAGTGATTTGGACATATAACTACAGTGATTTTGCCAATTAATTCCAGTGATTTGGACATATAATTATTAATTACAGTGATTTTGCCAATTAATTCCAGTGATTTGGATGTATAATTATTAATTACAGTGCTTTTGCCAATTAATTCCAGTGATTTGGATGTATAATTACAGTAAATTGCCAATTAATTCCAATGATTTGGACGTATAATTATTAATTACAGTGATTTTGACAATTCCAGTGATTTGGACGTATAATTACAGTGATTTAGCAGTATAATTACAGTGATTTGGACATATAATTATTAATTACAGTGATTTTGCCAATTAATTCCAGTGATTTGGACGTATAATTCCAGTTGGAATTGTTTGTGTCGCTTGGCTTAGTCATACAGCTACCTCATTGCACCTCTTCAACGTCTTTGCATGAGGTGCTGTTTGGGGAATAGTTTTTGAAAAGTGCCATCCTGTCTGATACTACCGTACTGCCAGGGGTACTGCTGTATTAGTCCTGGGGTACTGCCGTATAAGTCCACCTATTGCAGAATTACAAAAAAAATTACAGGGGCATGCTGGAGATGATGTCAGTGGACCGAACAATTGCGTCCCACTCTCGACATTCAGCCACTACGTGACACTACTAGATGGGCAAGGTGGTTGTGTTGCTTAGCTTAGTCATACAGTAACCTCGGTGCACCTTTTTTTTCTTCTTTGCATCATGTGCTGTTTAGGGCTTTTTTGATATCTGCCCTCCTGTCTGCCACTGCAGTGCCACTCCTAGATGGACCAATGTTTTGTGTCGCTTGGCTTAGTCATACAGCTACCTCATTGCACTTCTTCTACATCTTTGCATGAAGTGCTTTGAGGCCTAGTTTGTGAAAAGTGCTATCCTGCCTGACACCGCAGTGCCACTCCTAGATGGGCCAGGTGTTTGTGCCGCACACTTTTGTCACTTGGCTTAGTCATACAGCAGCCTCGATGCACCTCTTTTTCTTCTTTGCATCATGTGCTGTTTGGGGACTAGTTTTTGAATAGTGCCATCTTGTCTGCAACTGCAGTGCCACTCCTAGATAGGCCAGGCATTTGTGCCGCACACTTGTGTCGCTTAGCTTGGTCATACAGCCACCTTGATGCAACTTTTAGGCCTAAAAACAATAATGTGAGGTGTTCAGAATAGACTGGAAATGAGTGGAATTGAATGTTATTGAGGTTATATAATACTGTAGGAGCAAAATTACCCCCAAATTCTGTGATTTTAATTGTTCTTATGGTTTCCCCCCCCCCCCCAAATCATCCAGATCCAAAACCAAAACATGAAAGGGAGGTTTAGTCAAAACAAAAACACGAAAGTGGAATTAGAACCAAAACCAAAACACAAAAAGTGCCAGCCGCACATCTCTACTAAACAGGCAGGTAAGAGTGTGTGATGAGCAGAGGCATTAATGTATTTTTGTCACCTGGAAGAAAGCTAGAGGTAAATGTGATGTTAGTGTATTAATATTTGTAGACACTCCCTTACTAATAGGTGTAAGCCTGAATCTTTAGTGATGGTCCCTGGGACCAGGGGGATGCTGGGAAGTGGGTGGTCTATTGTGCAGTGTGCCCGGAGTTGGAGGGAATAAACAGCACAGCAGTGAACTCACCTGTCTCTGTGTCCTGATGACCGGATTTACAAACGTATGAACAAAACATGGTGTCAGAAGAAGTTTAACTTGGACTGCTAGTGCTCTCAGAGTGTGAAAGAATCTTGCAGAAGTCTGTGGCTGGGATACTCTGTGTCTGCAAAACCTGCCGTGTGCTCCTCTCTTCAAACAGTGAGTAACCATGGATAAACTGGCTCCTCCAACCGGCATACTGATGTCTGGTAACTTGTCTGTAAACTGGAAAAGAGTTAAGCAAAGGTTTAATATATATCTTGCTACATCTGCAGCTGATTCAGAGACTGACAAAATGAAGGCATCCATTTTCCTCCATGTGATAGGAGAGGATGTGCTGGACATTTATAATAGTTTTCAGTTTGATGAGGGGCAGAATATGGTGCTATCTTCTATAATGCAAAAGTTTGAAGATTACTTTGTGCCAAGGAGAAATGTGACATATGAAAGATATAAGTTTTTCACATGTGATCAGAAGTCTGTAGATGGATTTGATCAGTATGTTACAGAGCTGCAATCACTCAGTAAAACCTGTAAGTTTGGTAATTTAAAGGATTCACTGATTAGAGATCGTATTGTCTGTGGAATACCTGATAATGGACTCAGAGAAAGATTGCTGAGAGAGCAAGACCTGACACTAGAAAAGGCAGTGACTATGTGTAGATCTGCAGAAATAACTAGATTTCAAGCCAAAAAGTTACACAGGGAAGCTGATGTGCATGTAGTGCAGAAAACAGAGCCATGCAAACCTCCATTCTCAAGAATGAAGCAGTCTAAACCACAGTCTAATAAGTAAATGTGTAGTAGATGTGAAAATGCTCATAATCCTAAAATGTGCCCGGCTTATGGTAATACCTGCATGAAATGTGGTAGACTTAATCACTTTGCCAAATGCTGTAAAATTAAAAGTAAAACAACCAAAGTGCATGCTGTTAAACAAACAGATGAATTCTTTGTGGATTGCATTGAACTTTGCAGTGCAGATAAGAAAGAATGGATTGTCCCTTTAACTGTAAACGAGATTGTCATTCCCTTTAAGCTTGATACTGGTGCGCAGGTGAATTTAATATAATTTCAAGACTATAAGACTTTTAGAGTAAAACCTAAAATTCACCCAGCCAAAGTGAAAGTTACAGGGTACACTGGGGAGGAAATTCCTGTGAAAGGTACATGCTTAGTGACACTGAAATATAAGGGACAACAGTTTAAAACATCTCTACTGATTGTGTATAAAAATGTGCAACCGATTCTAGGATTAAGTTCCTGTGAGAAACTAAGCTTGCTAAAGAAAGTTTTTATGGTGACATCACAAGTAGAAGATGACTGCAAATCGATGTTTACAGAATACAGAAACTTGTTTGAAGGTCTAGGTTGTTTGCCTGGAGAGCATAAAATAAATGTAGACACGCAAGTTTCTTCAGTGATACACCCCTGTAGAAAAGTGCCGTTTGCGCTGAGAGAAAAACTGAAACAAGAGTTAAATCGCATGGAAGCCTTGGGTGTGATACAGAAAGTTGATGAGCCTACTGAATGGGTAAGCTCCTTAGTAATTGTTGAAAAGAAAAATGGACAACTCAGAATATGTCTAGACCCCAGAGATTTAAACAAAGCTATTAAACGAGAACATTTCAAACTACCAACCAGAGATGAAATCATGTCGCAATTTGTGGGAGCAAAATGGTTCAGTAAATTGGACGCATCTTCAGGATACTGGCAAATGAAGCTAGATGAGGCCAGCTCAAAGCTTTGTACATTTAATACACCAGAAGGTCGATACAGATTTCTTCGACTACCATATGGAATATTGTCTGCTCCAGAAGTATATCACAAAAAGATACACATGATTTTTGAACATATTCCAGGTGTTGAAACAATGATGGATGACATTATTGTCTGGGGATCTACAAAGGAAGAACATGATTCTAGATTGAGAAAAGTAATGGAACTTGTCAAGAAAGTGAATCTAAAGCTAAACAAGGACAAATATGAATTTGGCGTGAATACACTTACCTTTACGGGTGACGTGGGGGTATATTTACAAAGATTCGTGTTTTTGCCATTTTGAAGGGTGTTTGAACTCGAATGGTATCGGGTGCATTTTACTGCAACTTTTTGAATCCTGATACGATCATTCACTAAGCTGCCGAGTTTTGCACAATCCTTTTTTCCGATGTTGATGTGATTCGTAATATCAGGCAGTGTTTTACGGGAGTGATGAGTAAAACACTGACAAAACACAAGGATTCCCGTCCGGATCTGTGAGATCCGTGCAGAGCTTCATTGTGTACCTTAAAAAGTTGTTTAAAGTCTTAAAAAATCTAAAAAAAATTGCGTGGGGTCCCCCCTCCTAAGCACAACCAGCCTCGGGCTCTTTGAGCCGGTCCTGGTTGAAAAAATATGGAGGGGGAAATGACAGGGGTTCCCCCATATTTAATCAACCAGCACCGGGCTCTGCGCCTGGTCCTGGTTCCAAAAATACGGGGGACAAAAAGCGTATGGGTCCCCCGTATTTTTGAAACCAGCACCGGGCTCCACTAGCCAGGTACATAATGCCACAGCCGGGGGACACTTTTATACTGGTCCCTGCGGCCCTGGCATTACATACCCAACTAGTCACCCCTGGCCGGGGTACCCTGGAGGAGTGGGAACCCCTTAAATCAAGGGGTACCCCCTCCAGCCACCCAAGGGCCAGGGGTGAAGCCCGAGGCTGTCCCCCCCAACCAAGGGCGGCGGATGGGGGGCTGATAGCCTTTTAAAAAAATGTGAATATTGTTTTTAGTAGCAGTACTACAAGTCCCAGCAAGCCTCCCCCGCAAGCTGGTACTTGGAGAACCACAAGTACCAGCATGCGGTGGAAAACCGGGCCCGCTGGTACCTGTAGTAGTACTACTACTAAACAAATACCCCCCAAAAAACAGGACACACACACCGTGAAAGTATAAGTTTATTACAATTATGCACACCTCCATACATACATACTTACCTATGTTCCCACGAGGCTCGGTCCTCTTCTCCATGTAGAATCCTTGAGGTACCTGTGAAAAAAATTATACTCACATAATCCAGTGTAGAATCAGACCTTTGTATAATCCACGTACTTGGCAAAATAATAAACGGAAACCCGACCACGCACTGAAAGGGGTCCCATGTTTACACATGGGACCCCTTTCCCCGACTGCCAGGACCCCCCCTGACTCCTGTCAAAGAGGGTCCCTTCAGCCAATCAGGGAGCGCCACGTCGTGGCACTCTCCTGATTGGCTGTGTGCTCCTGTAGTGTCTGTGAGGCAGCACACGGCACAGATACAATGTAGCGCCTATGCGCTCCATTGTAGCCAATGGTGGGAACTTTGCGGTCAGCGGTGAGGTTACTTTCGGTCAACCGCTGACCGCAAAGTTCCCACCATTGGATACAATGGAGCGCATAGGCGCTACATTGTATCTCTGCCGTGTGCAGCCTGACAGACACTACAGGAGCACACAGCCAATCAGGAGAGTGCCACGACGTGGCGCTCCCTGATTGGCTGAAGGGACCCTCTTTGACAGGAGTCAGGGGGGGTCCTGGCAGTCGGGGAAAGGGGTCCCATGTGTAAACATGGGACCCCTTTCAGTGCGTGGTCGGGTTTCCGTTTTATTTTTTTGCCAAGTACGTGGATTATACAAAGGTCTGATTCTACACTGGATTATGTGAGTATAATTTTTTTCACAGGTACCACAAGGATTCTACATGGAGAAGAGGACCGAGTCTCGTGGGAACATAGGTAAGTATGTATGTATGGAGGTGTGCATGTATGTAATAAACTTATACTTTCACGGTGTGTGTGTCCTGTTTTTTTGGGGGTATTTTTTTAGTAGTAGTACTACAGGTACCAGTGGGCCCGGTTTTCCACCGCATGCTGGTACTTGTGGTTCTCCAAGTACCAGCTTGCGGGGGAGGCTTGCTGGGACTTGTAGTACTGCTACTAAAAACAATATTCACATTTTTTAAAAAGGCTATCAGCCCCCCATCTGCCGCCCTTGGATGGGGGGGACAGCCTCGGGCTTCACCCCTGGCCCTTGGGTGGCTGGAGGGGGGACCCCTTGATTTAAGGGGTTCCCACTCCTCCAGGGTACCCCGGCCAGGGGTGACTAGTTGGGTATGTAATGCCAGGGCCCAGTATAAAAGTGTCCCCCGGCTGTGGCATTATGTACCTGGCTAGTGGAGCCCGGTGCTGGTTTCAAAAATACGGGGGACCCCTACCCTTTTTGTCCCCCGTATTTTTGGAACCAGGACCAGGCGCAGAGCCCAGTGCTGGTTGAAGAAATATGGGGGAACCCCTGTCATTTCCCCCCCCCCATATTTTTTCAAACAGGACCGGCTCAAAGAGCCCGAGGCTGGTTATGCTTAGGAGGGGGGACCCCACGCAATTTTTTTTTCAGTTTTTACACTAAACAGACCCTTTCCCATAGATAACCATGCACATATCTCACTAATCCGTGCATGGTTATCCAAACTCGACTGAAAAAAGCAGGTCTATTTTTTGCTGCTTTTTTTAGCGATTCGGAAAAAAACAGACCCGCACTTGAGCACTCAGAAACTAACACCCAAATACGAATGAATAGTGAATGCCCGTATTGTATGAAATAACAGCCGTGTTTGACCGATGGTCTATTCATTCGTATTTCGGAACTTTGCAAATCAAACCATTACGAATAGTCCAAACACTGCCGAGATTGGTGCTTAGTGAATTCCCAGATTGGGACTTAGAAAAAAACACACAAATCGGACAAACTCGAATTCTTTGTAAATATTGGCCCTGGTCTCGGATCAAGGTGTAAAACCAGACCCAAGGAAAATATCAGCCATAGTGAACATGGAACGTCCGAACAACAAAGACGACGTCAGAAGATTCCTAGGAATGATTACTTACTTAGGAAAGTTTATTTCTCAACTCTCTGAACGAACAGCCTCTCTTAGATGTTTGTTGGACAAAGATAACGAGTGTATGTGGTCACATGAACAAGAAGAAAGTTGGCAAAACTTGAAACAGATCATTACAGAGCAACCAGTGCTAAAATTCTTTGATCCTGCGAAAAGAATAAGAATTTCAGCAGATGCTTCGCAATTTGGCCTAGGCTCAGTGCTGTTACAAGAACATGAGGATACATGGCAACCAATAATCTATGCATCAAGAGCACTGACAAGTGCTGAAACAAAGTATGCTCAGATAGAAAAAGAACTTCTAGCGATCACATATGCATGTGAGCGATTTCATCAGTTTGTGTATGGTCAAACATTTACAGGGGAAACTGACCACAAGCCATTGATAGCTACCATGAGAATTCAACGAATGCTTATCAGACTACAGAAATATGATGTACACTTGCTGTACTGTCCCGGCAAATACATGTACATTGCTGATACACTTTCTCGTGCTGTGGACAAAAGTGAAGGTTCTAAAAGTCTGATGGATGAAGAGATAGAAGCCTATGTTAATTTGATCGTAGCTTCTCTACCAGTGTCTCTTGCAAGACAAGAACAGATTAGGAAAGAAACTGAGACAGATGACACAATGAAAGTGTTGAAAGATATCATTCTGAAAGGTTGGCCAGCAGAAAAACATGCGTGCCCGCTGTCTATTCATGACTATTGGATGTACCGCAGTGACCTTACAGTTGTCGATGGTATTATTTACAAAGGCAATAGGTTTGTCATACCTGCACGACTAAGAAAAAGTATGCTGTGCAAGATACATGAAGGCCACTTAGGAGAAGAAAAATGTAAGCGGAGAGCTCGTGAAGTTATGTATTGGCCAATAATGAACCAAGACATAGAACAGACTACAGCTACATGTGAATGATGTCTTACGTATAGACCGAAACAACAAGTCGAGCCACTGAGTCCTCACCCAGTGCCAGAGAGACCGTACCGGAAAGTTGGCGCAGATTTGTTTGATTGTAATGGGAAAACGTACATTGTCGTGACTGATTATCACTCTAACTACCCTGAGGTGAAGACACTACATACAACTACTAGTAAGCC
Source organism: Pseudophryne corroboree (assembly GCF_028390025.1). Classification (NCBI taxonomy): domain Eukaryota; kingdom Metazoa; phylum Chordata; class Amphibia; order Anura; family Myobatrachidae; genus Pseudophryne; species Pseudophryne corroboree. The sequence goes on from NC_086447.1 coordinate 185,119,274, forward strand.
GTAATCAATTGCATGAAATCAATCTTTGCAAGGCATGGTGTTCCTATGGAAGTGTTCACTGACAATGGTCCTCAGTTTTCCAGTGCTGAATTTAGACAATTTGTTGATGAGTGGGAATTTGTCCATACTACGTCAAGTCCCCACTATCCACGCTCAAATGGGTTGGTGGAAAGTTCAGTAAAAACTGTAAAGAGTCTCATGAAAAAAGCTCAAGAAGGTAAAGAAGATTTCTACGAAAGTCTTTTAATCTACAGCAGTACACCTTTACAGAATGGACTTTCTCTTGCACAAATGCTGATGGGAAGGAGGATTAGAGCAAATCTCCCGATACATGATGAACTGCTTAATACACATAACTCAGCGTTGGTCAGACTGAGTAAGGAACGTCAACAGGCGAAACAGAAACTGTTCCATGAATGGCGAGCAAAAAACTTGTCACACTCATGGCGCTGCAGCTGCTGCGCTTACCGCGCCGGGTGCGCTGGGTCTCCCGGCAGTCGTCGCCCCCGGTGGGCTCCGGGTCGTCACGTCTTGCTGGCGCTGCCTCCGGCAGGTTCCCGGGGTGTGGGCGCCGCCATTGCGCCCGGCATCCACGAGAGCGTGGTGAGCGGGTGACGTCATCGGCCCCTTTCGCCAATCGGGAGAAGGCGGGAAGTTCAAAGGCAGACGCCGTACAGAGCCCCGGCGCCTGAGTATCGTCTTTCCTATGATCACCAGTGCTAGCAGCGTTCAACGTGTTCCCAAGCTGAACGTCTCCTGTGTTCCAGCGTTACAGAGTATCTTTCAGTGGGACATTCCCTGTGCTACCAGCGTTCAGTGTATCACTCAGTGGAACCTTTCCTGTGCTACCAGAGTTACAGTGTATCACTCAGTGGAACCTTCCCTGTGCTACCAGTGTTACAGTGTATCACTCAGTGGAACCTTCCCTGTGCTACCAGCGTTACAGTGTATCACTCAGTGGAACCTTCCCTGTGCTACCAGCGTTGCAGTGTATCTTTCAGTGGGACATTCTCTGCGTTACTAGCGTTACAGTGTATCACTCAGTGGGACATTCTCTGTGCTACCAGAGTTACAGTGTATCACTCAGTGGAACCTTCCCTGTGCTACCAGTGTTACAGTGTATCACTCAGTGGAACCTTCCCTGTGCTACCAGCGTTGCAGTGTATCTTTCAGTGGGACATTCTCTGCGTTACTAGCGTTACAGTGTATCTCTCAGAGGGACACCTCCTGAGCTTCCAGTATTGCAGGGTATCCCTAAGTGGAACGCCTCCCAAACTTCCAGAGTTACACTGAATCTCAAATCTTCATTCATCTCTTCAGCATCGCTCACAAGTTCTGCATTCTTCTGTGTGCTTCAACATCGTTCTCAAATCTTCATTCATCTCTTCAGCATCGCTCACAAGTTCTTCATTCTTCTGTGTGCTTCAACATCGTTCTCAAATCTTCATGCATCTCTTCAGCATTGCTCACAAGTTCTTCATTCTTCAGTGTGCTTTAACATTGTTCTCAAATCTTCATTCATCTCTTCAACATCGCTCACAAGTTCTTCATTCTTCTGTGTGCTTCAGCATCGCCCCAAGCCTTGGCCACAACTAATTCTTTAGCATTACACGTCGGTTACAACGGCTCAGTTCTGCATGAGGAAAACATACATCCGGCCATCCCTGCTCCGGCCCAGCTGTGGTTCCTCTTCCCAATCATCGGAAGAACCCCCGAGTTCTCAACACTCCCAACCCAGGTCAGTGACAAAGCTTATCTGATCTAAAATCGGGTGACCAAGTCCGTCTCAGAGATCACGAGAAAGGTATTTGGGGGCAGAAAGGTATTGTGCAAGCACAAGTAGCACCAAGATCTTATACTATACGTACAGAGCATGGAACGGAAGTAAGAAGAAATCGGGTGGATTTAAGATCTCAACCTTACCATAATGAAGGCAACATGACTGAAGAATACCCTTCATCTGACATGTATGATGATCCTCATAATGGTGAACAAACCACGATTCTAGAAAGGTCCAACATGGTAGATGAAACACAGACTGTGTATGAAAGACCCAAAAGGGAAATACGCAGACCTGAGAGACTCATTGAAACGTGTTAGATGATGTTCTTAATGTGACGTTGTTAATTGTTGCATTGAAGCGTACAGGGCTTATCTTTAAAGATAAGAGGATGTGATGTTAGTGTATTAATATTTGTAGACACTCCCTTACTAATAGCTGTAAGCCTGAATCTTTAGTGATGGTCCCTGGGACCACGGGGATGCTGGGAAGTGGATGGTCTATTGTGCAGTGTGCCTGGAGTTGGAGGGAATAAACAGCACAGCAGTGAACTCACAAATCTCTGTGTCCTGATGACTGGATTTACAAATATATGAACAAAACAGTAAACATACGGAGGGGTGCCAGAGGCACACACTTGAAGGGGGTAGAGGCAAAGATGTGGAGGGGAGAAGGCACACATACAGAACTGTAGGCAGATACAAATACATAGGGGGAGCCAGTCAGGCGAGGGTGAGATTACTGTACTCACATTGTCTTCTTAGGCACAACAGGTCCCACCAATGCAGAAGAAGCTGGTAGAGGAAGAGAGAAGGGAAGGTCTGAGTGGGGATACACATGCTTGAAGTTAAGTGCTGCTCTGGTCAGGGGGAGGAAAAGAATACATAAGCATAGGGGTCCTGGGCCCCTTACATTTGCACCGCCTGTTCCCTCTCATACAGCGATTCGGACCTATGGTTCTCCTTAAGGGCTGATGCCTGGAGGTGAATAGGTCTTTGTTTATGGAAGTTATGCCACTGCTCAGGGGAGCTGGTATCCAGTCACCAAGAGAAAGCCCCTTTAGAGTGTGTAACAGCCCAGGGTTGGTGGGTATGTTTAAGTGGTTGGAAGAGGTATCACAGATGTTAGGTGGCTATGTGACAGATCTTTTCCCTAAAGTGTTCTGTAGTACCTTTCCTAGAGAGGTAGCATATATTGATACACAACAGGAATGAGACAGCAATTCCAACAGGATGTCGTTTTATTGAGCCGCAGTGAACTCTGGATTAAAGATGATGATTAGTTGTTTGGTAAAATTTAGACAATCACAAGAATTACATCAAAGAAGATGGGTAAATCACAGTTGACTAGCTAATGACATGCAGAACACAATTAGTAATTCAATAGGAAAATCAATCTAATCACAGATATATGCTTATTCCAATAAGACACAATAATAATGTGATGATGAGAAGAGTGATGAAAAATCCAATTCACAATGACAGTTTCTATACTCCTAGCTTTCCCTAACAAGGATGTTTCAATCTTCACTGGCAAATAACGTTGGATCTCTCTACAAATCCTGAAGTGCCACAGTTTTGCAAAGGGGGTAATGGCACATGTGAATACAATGAATCGTGTGTTAACAAGAATTTTACTATAACCTAGTCTATGGAAAGAGGATGAAACTAGCGATGGTATATTAGTGTCCCTCAACATATACAGCTCATTTGTAGTAAGGGTTCCTTGGGTAAATAAACTCAGTCCTTTCCATGTAAAGTAACTTCATTTCACTTGCACAAATGACTCCGGGCCTAATTCAGTAGGTATAATTGCGTTTGCATGCTGAAGCCCAGTGCAGTTTGTACACGCGCAGAAGTGGGAGGGGGTGTCAACTCGGCATTGGGCGGGGCGCAGTTTGGATAATGCAGGCGTGTCCAGACCGGTTGAGGGCCAGGCCGCTGCGGTTGGCGTGACATCACCAGCAGCCGCTGCGACCCAAAACATGGCGGGTAGTCGCCTGCATTCGCAGCTAGGCTGCGTAGGCAAAGCGCTACCCTAAACATGCAAAAGCATCGCCTCTGTGTTATGCTTTTGCATTTTTGGAGGGGGGCCGGATCCGGCATGTGGGTCGGACTTGGCCTGTGCTGGACGTCCGTCCGCATGTCAGAGTTTTGGATCGTAGATGTGCATTTTGTCGCACATCTATGATCCATGCTGAATGAGGCCCTCAGTCTCTTTCTCCTTAAAGATCACTTAATATGTTTTTCAGCAGTTCTTGAACAGAATGTGTTTGTCTTAATAGTTGCACTCAAGTGGTAACTCATTTTATATGCTGTAGCTTTGAAGGGCTGTATTACACTGCTTGTTCCATTTACAGTGTGCAGCGTGTGACAAATGGACACTTGGGCTTGGCACTTTGTTTGCCTGTTGCTTGCAACAATAACTGTCTGTGTGTACTCACTCAGAACTTCTGTGGTAGGTGTACTCATTAGCTGAACCTGTCTCAGCGGTTCCTTGCTGCACAAGATGGCCATGGCATATGCACCTTTCAATAGGCCAGGCAGTGTTCGGTCCCCAGCTACGAAGTCTCAAGCTCGCTCACCCAGTTGTCTGCTCCCTGGTACCACCCCATTGCTTCTGCTCTGCAGCGCTGCTCTTACCATCCAGCGTGATCACACGGTTAACACCTGTTACTCAGCTCCAGCTCCACTCTTCACTCAGCCGGTCCTCCCCGATGTGTCCAATCACTTCCAACAGACTCCACCTACTTCTTCCCACAAGGCTCCTCTGCTCCCAGACTGCCTTGTCCCATCCACACTCACCATCTTGAACATCAGGGCCGTAACTACGTGTGTGCCAAGGGGGCTTGGCACACAGCGCAGTTGCCCTGGGGGCGCACGGCCAGCGGCATGTAATGAGTCAAATTGACTCATTACATGCCGCCTCTGTGACTGCGCCGTGCGCCGCGCTGGAGGAGAGAAGACAGGAGCGCCGGGCAGCGGAGGAGGAGGGAGGGGGAGCAGAGAGCCGCAGCAGCGCTATTTGATTGGTAGTAAGCGCTGCTGCAGCATCCCCCTCTCCTTCTGTATTGGCTGCCTGGCGCTGTTGTGGATGCATCCAAGCATCCACAGCAGCGCCAGGCAGCCAATACAGAAGGAGAGGGGGATGCTGCAGCAGCGCTTACTACCAATCAAATAGCGCTGCTGCGGCTCTCTGCTCCCCCCTCCCTCCTCCTCCTTCTCAACTGACTTCACACTGCACGGAGAGGAAGCTGCACGAGGAGCCTGTCAGCGGGGAGAAGGTAAGTATGTTTCTCTCTCTCTCTCTCTCCTGCAATGTGTAAAAAGGGGTCCCATCTGCTGCAATGTGTAAAAAGGGGTCCCATCTGCCGCAATGTGTAAAAAGGGGTTCCGTCTGCCGCAATGTGTAAAAAGGGGTCCCATCTGCCGCAATGTGTAAAAAGGGGTCCCGTCTGCCGCAATGTGTAAAAAGTGGTCCCGGCTGCCGCAATGTGTAAAAAGTGGTCCCGGCTGCCGCAATGTGTAAAAAGTGGTCCCGGCTGCCGCAATGTGTAAAAAGTGGTCCTGGCTGCCGCAATGTGTAAAAAGTGGTCCTGGCTGCCGCAATGTGTAAAAAGGGGTCCTGGCTGCCGCAATGTGTAAAAAGGGGGACTGGCTGCCGTAATGTGTAAAAAGGGGTCCTGGCTGCCGCAATGTGTAAAAAGGGGTCCTGGCTGCCGCAATGTGTAAAAAGGGGGACTGGCTGCCGTAATGTGTAAAAAGGGGTCCTGGCTGCCGCAATGTGTAAAAAGTGGGACTGGCTGCCGCAATGTGTAAAAAGGGGGACTGGCTGCCGTAATGTGTAAAAAGGGGTCCTGGCTGCCGCAATGTGTAAAAAGGGGGACTGGCTGCCGCAATGTGTAAAAAGGGGGACTGGCTGCCGCAATGTGTAAAAAGGGGGACGCTGTCTATTGTAATGTATAAAAAGGGCTCTACCTGGTGTAGTGGCGCTACTGTGCAGCGTAATTTGAATAATGGAGACTACTGTGCACTGTAGTGTGAATTGCTATTATTTTGTTGCCACGCCCCTTCCCGTGAAGCCACGCCCCTATATATTTTTTGCGCGCCTACGGCGCGCACTGCGCCTATCTTGTACGGGGGGGGGGGGCGCCAATGTCAGTTCTTGCACACAGCGCTAAAATGCCTAGTTACGGCACTGTTGAACATATGACGGGGCCAGGGTCTGTCCTTAACCCCTGCTGCACCAGCATTTCACCTTCTCCGGTTGCATACAATGTAAGTTAGCTTTAAAGGTGCACACACATCAAAAGTATGTTGCACAGTCTATGACGGAATAAGACACTTTGGGGTCTATTTACTAAGCCTTGGATGGAGATAAAGTTGCTGGAGATAAAGGCCCTCATTCCGAGTTGATCGGTCGCAAGGCGAATTTAGCAGAGTTACACACGCTAAGCCGCCGCCTACTGGGAGTGTATCTTAGCATCTTAAAATTGCGACCGATGTATTCGCAATATTGCGCTCACAAACTACTTAGCAGTTTTAGAGTAGCTCCAGACTTACTCTGCCTGTGCGATCAGTTCAGTGCTTGTCGTTCCTGGTTTGACGTCACAAACACACCCAGCGTTCGCCCAACCACTCCCCCGTTTCTCCGGCCACTCCTGCGTTTTTTCCGGAAACGGTAGCGTTTTCAGCCACACTCCCATAAAACGGCCTGTTTCCGCCCAGTAACACCCATTTCCTGTCAATCACATTACGATCGCCGGAGCGATGAAAAAGCCGTGAGTAAAAATACTATCTTCATAGCAAAGATACTTGGCGCAGTCGCAGTGCGAATATTGCGCATGCGCACTAAGCGGAATTTCACTGCGATGCGATGAAAAATACCGAGCGAACGACTCGGAATGAGGGCCAAAGTACCTAACTGCTATTTTTCAAACACAGCCTGTAACATGACAGTTAGGAGCCGATTGGCAGGTGCTTTATCTCCAGCGACTTTACCTCCATCCAAGGCTTAGTAAATAGACCCTTCAGTTATTTACCTGCTGCCTGCCAGTCCTGAGCAGGTCATTTTGTATCCAGTACCCTTGTGTCTTCAATTTGTGATTTTGACTGCTGCGATATCCCATTAACAATGCTACAAAAACAGATGTCAGGCTGCCACAGTTACATTTAAATTATTATACCCCGAAAAGGGAGCGCTGGCCGCATTATGGGGGTCATTCCGAGTTCATCGCTCGCTAGCAGTTTGCAGCAGTCGTGCAAACGCTAAGACGCCGCCCTCTGGGAGTGTATTTTAGCTTAGCAGAAGTGCGAACGAAAGGATCGCACAGCGGCTACAAAAAAAAATCATGCAGTTTCAGAGTAGCTCCAGACCTACTCAGCGCTTGCGATCACTTCAGACTGTTCAGTTCCAGATTTGACGTCACAAACACGCCCTGCGTTCTCCCAGCCACGCCTGCATTTTTCCTGCCACGCCTGCGTTTTTCCGAATACTCCCTGAAAACGGTCAGTTGACACCCAGAAACGCCCACTTCATGTCAATCACTCTGCGGCGGACATTGCGAATGAAAAGCCTCGCTATATCTTGTGTAAAACTACATCGCTGTTGTGAAATTACGTCACGCGTGCGCATTGGGCCACATACGCATGCGCAGAAGTGCATCTTTTTCACTTAATCGCTGCGCTGCGAACATTTTTATCTAGCGATCAACTCGGAATGACCCCCTATCTTGCTTAACTGTTTGGGTTTCACAAAAAAGTAAGTGACTTTAGAATTATACAACCATTTAGGAATTCTTTACTTGAAACGACAGTAGCCATGCAAAATATATTTCTCAGAAATTGCCCCATTTAAAATATAATGCTCCTTGTCCCGTCATCCCTAAGTGTTTAGTACTATTTTCACCATCTGTATTTCAATTGCAGAGCACTAGTTACAGCTCAGTGAAGTGGGTCAGTCCAAAATTTGCCAAATGCTCTGCCTTCCCCTCTTGTCTGCCTGGAAGAAAATGAATCCAATATTTGTCTCATTACATCAGTGATATTGGGCACAGCTTCCATCTGCAGATGCCAGGGCAGCATTGTGTGCATGGCACCTGTGTATTGGAATCCCACTACATATAACGACAGGGTACAACTTTATGCCAACTTCTCAACCCACTCCTTAATCACACCGCCTCTCTGCTCCACCAACATACTAAAACTCTGACTGCAACAGCACATTCACCTAGACAGTATATTCTATAAATATAATAGATAGATAGATAGATAGATAGATAGATAGATAGTAGAGACTATCAGCAAATGACAAGTTTTACTGTTACAATTTTTTTTGATAAATAGTACATTTATTAAGATATGTTTGTGTATTAATATCTGTATAATTATGTAATACTTATTTACAGTATTAGGAATTCTTAGGAGAAATTAAAATCATGACTGGGACATAGCTATACCGGTATATACTTTATTTAGGAAGGATAGAATGGTAAAAGTCGGAGAAGGGGTAGCAATGTATGTAAAAAAAAGCATAAATACTACCGTAATACTAAGTATTGAAGAAAAAACTGAGGCCCTTTGGGTGACCATAGAAACAGGGGAGAGTCGATTATTAGTAGTGGCATGATATACAGGCCACCAGGACAGGAAGAAGAACTGGACAAGAACCTATTGCAGGACATAACTAAAATGGCATTAAAAGGAGAGGTAATAATCATGGGAGACTTCAATCTTCCTGATGTAAACTGGGAGGTGTCTATTGCTAGTTCCACTAGAAATAGGGACATTTTAAATTCCCTTTAGGAAGCATCCCTCCACCAATTGGTGAGGGAGCCCACTCGGAAAGAAGCAATATTAGACTTAATACTTACAAATGGAGACAGAATAAAGGACGTAAAAGTGAATGAAAACCTGGGATCCAGTGATCATCAAGCAGTATGGTTCAGCATAAAGACAGAGGCTGACTCACCCGATACAAAAACAAAGGTGTTGGATTCTAGGAAGGCCAATTTTGTAGGGCAGGAAAATGTGAAAAAGCGATTCTTTGGCAGAGTGGAGGAACTTGGAAGCTGTGCAGGAGAGGTGGGAAACATTAAAAAAGTGCAATATTAAAGGCAACAGAGCTTTGTATCAAAAGTGTTAGGAAAAACACAAGGAAAAGGAAGCCAGTGCGGTTTGCGAAAGAAGTACAGTAGCAAATATTGGAAAGCAAAAAAGATGGCTTTTAGGAAATATAAGCAGACACAAAAAAATGAAGACAAAGAGATATCTTTTTAGATAGAAGGAGACTAAGGGGGTCATTCCGAGTTGATCGCTCGCTAGCTAGTTTTAGCAGACGTGCAAACGCTATGCCGCCGCCCACTGGGGAGTGTATTTTAGCTTAGCAGAAGTACGAATGCATGTGCAACCGAGCTCTACAAACCAGTTTGTGCAGTTTCAGAGTAGCTCTGAACCTACTCAGCACTTGCGATCATTTCAGCCTATTCGTGTCCGGATTTGACGTCATACACCCGCCCAGCAAACGCCCAGCCACGTCTGCGTTTTTTCAGACATGCCTGCGTTTTTGCAAGCACTCCCTGAAAACGGTCAGTTGACACCCAGAAACGCCCCCTTCCTGTCAATCTTCTTGCGGCCGTCAGTGCGACTGCAAACTTCGCTAGAACCTGTGCAAAACAACAACGGGCTTTGTACCCGTACAACGCGCGTGCACATTGCGGTGCATACGCATGCGCATGCGCAGAAAAGCCATTTTTTAGCCTGATCACTGCGCTGCGAACAACTGCAGCTGGCGATCAACTCGGAATGACCCCCTAAGAAGGTAATCAGATGTGCAAAGGCACAAGCTGAGGAGAAAATGGCCCAGTCAGTGGGTAAAGGAGGTAAAACGTTTTTTAGGTATATAAGCGAAAGGAGAAAAACAAAAGGTAGAATAATAAAACTAAAGACAGAGACTGGGAGTCTTGTTGAGGGAGACAATGTAATAGATCATCTTAATAATTATTTTTGCTCAGTATTCACTACTGAAAGAGAGGGGAAGGGGCTACAGTTAAGTTGCAAGGAGAAGGTCCTAACAGAACTTTTAAAGCTGAAAGTGGAAAAATCTATGGGGCCAGATGAGATACATCCAAGGATACTGAAAGAACTTAAAGAGGTGCTGGTAGCACCATTGACAGAATTATTCAACCAGTCATTAGCTACAGGAGTAATTCCAGAGGACTGGAAAAGAGCAAACGTAGTCCCACTGCACAAAAGTGGAAGCAAGGAAGAGGCAAACAACTACAGACCAGTGAGTCTTACATCAGTAGTAGGGAAATTGATGGAAACACTCTTAAAAGAAAGAGTTGTGGATTATCTCAAATCCAGCAATTTATAGGATCCCAAACAGCATGGATTCACTGGGGGGAGATCATGTCAAACAAATCTTATTGACTTTTTTGACCGTCTGACTAAAGTGATGGATAAAGGCGGAGCCGTGGATTTAGCTTATCTAGACTTTAGTAAGGCTTTTGATACTGTTCCTGTTCCACATTGTACACTGCTAAATAAATTTGGAAGTTTGGGATTGGATACTAGGATTATTGAATGCATAAGATAAGATCTTGGTTGCAGGATAGAAAACAGAGAATTGTGGTAAATGGAGTGCATTCACAGAAGTACCCCAGGGATCTGCACTTGGACCAGTGCTTTTTAATATCTTTATTGGCGACTTTGCAAATGGCATTAAAGGGAAAGTATGCCTTTTTGCAGATGACACAAAGGTATGCAACAGGGTAGACAACCCAGGTGGGGTAAAACAAATGATTGAGGGTGTAGGTAGACTAGAGGAATGTTCAAGAGTGTGGCAATTACAGTTTAATGCCAAAAAATGCTAAATCATGCAATTGTGTCTCAAAAATCCAAAGGCTAAATATAGTATTAATGGCACTATACTGGAAACTACTAAGGAGGAAAGGGATCTAGGATTCACTATTTCAGGTGACTTAAAAGCAGGTAAGCAATGTAACAAGGCAATGAGGAAGGCTAGTCAGATGCTTGGCTGCATTGGGAGGCGAATCAGGAGCAGAAAGAAAGAAGTAATAATGTCACTGTATAGGTAATTAGTACCGCCTCATCTAGAATACTGTGTTCAATTCTGGAGGTCATATCTTCAAAAGGATATTAATACATTAGAGACTGTACAAAGAAGGGCAACTAAAATGGTCCATGGCCTACATCACAAAACGTACCCACAAAGATTGAAAAATCTCAATATGCATAGTTTGGAGCAGAGAAGGGAAAGGGGGAACATGATAGAAACTTTCAAATATATCAAGGGTTTTAACAGAGTCCAGGAGGGAAACATTCTCCAAATGAAGAGAAGCAATAGGACACAAGGACAGTCTGGTGGGGGGGGGGGAGGTTCAATTTGAGGAAAAATGGCTTCACAGAAAGGTTAGTGGACAAGTGGAATAGACTCCCATCAGAGGTGGTAGAGGCTAAGACAGTAGAGCAATTTAAACATGCACGGGACAGACATAAGGATATCCTTACAAAGAAATAAGGATCAAATAAAGTTTGAGATATAAATATGGTAAAAAAAGGGGCAGACTAGATGGTCCAAGTGGTTCTTATCTGCCGTCCAATTCTATGTTTCTATTAAATGTTATGTGTCTTTTATCTAATGAGTCATATTAAAGATCTTCCAGTTATCCATTCATTAATGGTGACTGAGGATTAGCATACCACTTTGCTGATCCATAGTACAGAATATTATTTTCTGGGGCATCTTCATTAAGAAGTTGATCCATTACTCAGTGGAAGTTGGATCCATATATAAATGCATAGCTTAGTTTATGTGTCTATTATTTAGCTTGGATTGAGAATTTAATAACATTGCTTTAAAGTAGAATAGAAAAGAGGAAGAAGGCAGAAAAAGCAGGTGGCGAGCTTTAGCTCAGTCAGGTCTCTCCTCCACCGATGTATCCTTGGCTCCACCTGGTGTCCAACTCTTGATTACTCTCATATTGTGCCTGCTTCTCAGTCACGTGCATCTGTGGCCATAGCGAAAAGGCTACTTACTTCCTTACAAGAAGCTGCCAAAGATCCGAGCATCTGCATGTGGAAGCCTATCTCACCCTCTGGTTTTATGTCAGCGGCTGCAACATAGCGGGCATACACACTCATAACACTCCCATGACACTTTCATGACACGCCTAAGACACTCCCATGATACATGCATGACACTCCCATGACACGCGCATGACACTCCCATGACATGCCCGTGACACTCTCACGAGACAGAAGAGTTCCATGCAAACTCATGATCAACACCCAGTTACCAACCAGAAACACCCATTACTTGGACAGTGTATTCCGTAGATGGACAGATCAATCAGTTTGCACCAGCGATTGTCATCTGTGTGCGTCTGCCTGATACGGACCAGTATACTGAAATCCACAAGACCATTTGCATGTCCACTTACGTCCTTCTCAGAATCCGGTCCATTGTATTCCAGACTACTTTATCATCCCTCAGGTTTGTTTTTACAATTTAATTTTAGTAAATTCTCATTACAAGTATGGGAAATGTGATCTGGTTACTATAAAAATGTAAATTTAAGGGCTGGGAGGAAAATTTTGAAAATTCTCATCCAAATGCACATTAGCACACCCAGGTGATACTAAAATAATGTGAAAAAGGTGTGAAAACACATTTTTTCCACATTATTTTAGTAAAAATAATTTTTATAGATATGCCCATAAGGCTGAATGAATATTGTGGGTTCATATTTCATGCATTCAGGGGTGTATCTAGGGGTCCAAGTGCCCCTGGCAAAGTAAAGGACTAGTGCCCCCCCCCCCCCTGCCATTTTTGAAATAGGGAAGGTGTGTGTGCCAAAAAAGTGGCATGGCCACTGAATAGTACCCCAATTCAAAATACACCAAACAGTAATGTTTCTTACTCACATCACACAGCAGAGTAATGTCCATTCACGTTATGCCACACAGAAGTGCCCATACATATGGGAAGGCATACGTGCTCCTGGGAAAGTGGGTGTGGCCTCATTATTTTATATTATGATATCAAACTATAAATATATAATCATACCCTCCTACACATGTACACACACAATGCCCACAGTAGTGCTCCTTACACATAATGTCCCCATTATAGTGTCAGATACACATAACATACCCCAGTATTGTGCCAGTTACACATAATGACCCCAGTAGTGCAGTGCCGGATACATATAATGCCTCCTAGTATAGTGCCAGACACACATATGCCCCCACAGTGCCAAACACACACATGCCCCCACAGTGCCAGATACACATACTGCCCCCACAGTGCCAGATGCACATATGCCCCCACAGTGGCAGACTCACATATGCCCCCACAGTTCCAGACACACATGCCCTCATAGTGCCAGACACACATATGCCCCCACAGTGCCAGATACACATACTGTCCCTACAGTGCCACATACACATAACGTTCTCATAGTGCCAGACACACATATGCCCCCACAGTGCCAGATACACATACTGCCCCCACAGTGCCAGATGCACATATGCCCCCACAGTGGCAGACTCACATATGCCCCCACAGTTCCAGACACACATGCCCACATAGTGCCAGACACACATATGCCCCCACAGTGCCAGATACACATACTGTCCCTACAGTGCCACATACACATAACGTTCTCATAGTGCCAGACACACATATGCCCCCACAGTGCCAGACACACATATGTCCGCATAGTGCCAGATACACATATGCCCCCACAGTGCCAGATACACATACTGTCTCCACAGTGCCAGACACACATACTGTCCCCACAGTACCAGATACACATTTGCCGGCATAGTGCCATATACACGTATGCCCCCATAGTGCCAGTCACACACATGCCCCCACAGTGCCAGACACACATATGCCCCCACAGTGCCAGATACACATTTGCCGCCACAGTGCCAGATATACCCCATATTGATTTTACTATTATAGACAGCAGGTTTAGATAGATTCACTTCTAGTGGCAGCAGCTATTCCCCCACCACCGTGTTGTTCCTCACCAGCAGAAATGCCCAGTAACAATCACAGCATGCAGCAGCGGCAGCCGCTGTAATTGGCGCCGGTTTCCGGTACCACACCACACCACACTACAAACAAGACACTCTACATAAACGACAGCTCTCAGCAACCTTTGCTCCCGGGAGCTCCTTGCAACAAGGGCTGCTGGTACTGTAGGTGTAGTTAATGTAGAGTTTCTTGATTGTGGTGTGGTGTGGTGCCGGACCCTGGCTCCAATTACAGTGGCTGCAGCTGCTGCATGCTGTGATCATTACTGGGCATCCCTGCTGGTGAGGAACTACACGGGGGTGGGGGGGATAGCTGCTGCCTCTAAAAGTGAACATACCTACTGGCCGCGAGGCCCTCCTCGGCTGGAGCCCCTGGCAAATGCCATCCTAGCCAACAGGTAGGTACACCCCTGCATGCGTTCTGTGATCTAGTTCAGACCTGGTTCATAATAGTATGTCCTCAAATTGAATTAAATATTACCACATTTTCATAAAAAATGAAGTAAGACCCATTCCTCAGCTAAATCACACGATGACAACTAAAGTATGTTCCAATGCCTCTATCACAAATGCTGTGGGAGGCTGCTCCTGTGCCAGTACCACCTAGTCTCACATTCTCTGTTATAACCAGGGGCTGCCACACAGGTTTTATTTATACAACTGACCCAAAAAAGTAAGTCTGCTGCTAGAATAATTGAAGTTGCCATGGATTCTGGCTCCTGGGATTTGCTGCTCACCTATGGCTGCGAAATTCCAATTCCCTATGTTGCTTGCTGAGTCAGAGCGACACTCAGGAAAAGACACAGGCATTTATATTAAAATCTTTTTTTTTATTTTTTTATTAAACAATGACGCTGACACAGTTATTATAGACCACAGTCTGCATCTTATTGAAGTCATTCTTCTACATTCATGTTTTTCAACTGACAACCATAGCTGGTAAAAATAATGTGCACCAGTCATCTACACGCAATGGAAGTAAATTATTGACTGTAAAACGGCAGAGGCGCAGACCAAACTCCTCTTTGCTGGCTCTTTGTGACTCCATTTATGCAGTTGTGCATACTGTGAATTTCCAACAAAGGCTATTGAGTTTGTAGAGCAAAATAATGTTGTTTGTAGAGGTCCAATATAGAGATGAGCGCCTGAAATTTTTCGGGTTTTGTGTTTTGGTTTTGGGTTCGGTTCCGCGGCCGTGTTTTGGGTTCGACCGCGTTTTGGCAAAACCTCACCGAATTTTTTTTGTCGGATTCGGGTGTGTTTTGGATTCGGGTGTTTTTTTAAAAAAACACTAAAAAACAGCTTAAATCATAGAATTTGGGGGTCATTTTGATCCCATATTATTATTAACCTCAAAAACCATAATTCCACTCATTTTCAGTCTATTCTGAATACCTCACACCTCACAATATTATTTTTAGTCCTAAAATTTGCACCAAGGTCGCTGGATGACTAAGCTAAGCGACACTAGTGGCCGACACAAACACCTGGCCCATCTAGGAGTGGCACTGCAGTGTCACGCAGGATGTCCCTTCCAAAAAACCCTCCCCAATCAGCACATGACGCAAAGAAAAAAAGAGGCGCAATGAGGTAGCTGACTGTGTGAGTAAGATAAGCGACCCTAGTGGCCGACACAAACACCGGGCCCATTTAGGAGTGGCACTGCAGTGTCACGCAGGATGTCCCTTCCAAAAAACCCTCCCCAATCAGCACATGACGCAAAGAAAAAAAGAGGCGCAATGAGGTAGCTGACTGTGTGAGTAAGATTAGCGACCCTAGTGGCCGACACAAACACCGGGCCCATTTAGGAGTGGCACTGCAGTGTCACGCAGGATGTCCCTTCCAAAAAACCCTCCCCAATCAGCACATGACGCAAAGAAAAAAAGAGGCGCAATGAGGTAGCTGACTGTGTGAGTAAGATTAGCGACCCTAGTGGCCGACACAAACACCGGGCCCATTTAGGAGTGGCACTGCAGTGTCACGCAGGATGTCCCTTCCAAAAAACCCTCCCCAATCAGCACATGACGCAAAGAAAAAAAGAGGCGCAATGAGGTAGCTGACTGTGTGAGTAAGATTAGCGACCCTAGTGGCCGACACAAACACCGGGCCCATTTAGGAGTGGCACTGCAGTGTCACGCAGGATGTCCCTTCCAAAAAACCCTCCCCAATCAGCACATGACGCAAAGAAAAAAAGAGGCGCAATGAGGTAGCTGACTGTGTGAGTAAGATTAGCGACCCTAGTGGCCGACACAAACACCGGGCCCATTTAGGAGTGGCACTGCAGTGTCACGCAGGATGTCCCTTCCAAAAAACCCTCCCCAATCAGCACATGACGCAAAGAAAAAAAGAGGCGCAATGAGGTAGCTGACTGTGTGAGTAAGATTAGCGACCCTAGTGGCCGACACAAACACCGGGCCCATTTAGGAGTGGCACTGCAGTGTCACGCAGGATGTCCCTTCCAAAAAACCCTCCCCAATCAGCACATGACGCAAAGAAAAAAAGAGGCGCAATGAGGTAGCTGACTGTGTGAGTAAGATTAGCGACCCTAGTGGCCGACACAAACACCGGGCCCATTTAGGAGTGGCACTGCAGTGTCACGCAGGATGTCCCTTCCAAAAAACCCTCCCCAAACAGCACATGACGCAAAGAAAAATAAAAGAAAAAAGAGGTGCAAGATGGAATTGTCCTTGGGCCCTCCCACCCACCCTTATGTTGTATAAACAAAACAGGACATGCACACTTTAACCAACCCATCATTTCAGTGACAGGGTCTGCCACACGACTGTGACTGATATGACGGGTTGGTTTGGACCCCCCCCCAAAAAAGAAGCAATTAATCTCTCCTTGCACAAACTGGCTCTACAGAGGCAAGATGTCCACCTCATCATCACCCTCCGATATATCACTGTGTACATCCCCCTCCTCACAGATTATCAATTCGTCCCCACTGGAATCCACCATCTCAGCTCCCTGTGTACTTTGTGGAGGCAATTGCTGCTGGTCAATGTCTCCGCGGAGGAATTGATTATAATTCATTTTAATGAACATCATCTTCTCCACATTTTCTGGATGTAACCTCGTACGCCGATTGCTGACAAGGTGAGCGGCGGCACTAAACACTCTTTCGGAGTACACACTTGTGGGAGGGCAACTTAGGTAGAATAAAGCCAGTTTGTGCAATGGCCTCCAAATTGCCTCTTTTTCCTGCCAGTATAAGTATGGACTGTGTGACGTGCCTACTTGGATGCGGTCACTCATATAATCCTCCACCATTCTTTCAATGGTGAGAGAATCATATGCAGTGACAGTAGACGACATGTCCGTAATCGTTGTCAGGTCCTTCAGTCCGGACCAGATGTCAGCATCAGCAGTCGCTCCAGACTGCCCTGCATCACCGCCAGCGGGTGGGCTCGGAATTCTGAGCCTTTTCCTCGCACCCCCAGTTGCGGGAGAATGTGAAGGAGGAGATGTTGACAGGTCGCGTTCCGCTTGACTTGACAATTTTCTCACCAGCAGGTCTTTCAACCCCAGCAGACTTGTGTCTGCCGGAAAGAGAGATCCAAGGTAGGCTTTAAATCTAGGATCGAGCACGGTGGCCAAAATGTAGTGCTCTGATTTCAACAGATTGACCACCCGTGAATCCTTGTTAAGCGAATTAAGGGCTCCATCCACAAGTCCCACATGCCTAGCGGAATCGCTCCGTGTTAGCTCCTCCTTCAATGTCTCCAGCTTCTTCTGCAAAAGCCTGATGAGGGGAATGACCTGACTCAGGCTGGCAGTGTCTGAACTGACTTCACGTGTGGCAAGTTCAAAGGGCATCAGAACCTTGCACAACGTTGAAATCATTCTCCACTGCGCTTGAGACAGGTGCATTCCACCTCCTATATCGTGCTCAATTGTATAGGCTTGAATGGCCTTTTGCTGCTCCTCCAACCTCTGAAGCATATAGAGGGTTGAATTCCACCTCGTTACCACTTCTTGCTTCAGATGATGGCAGGGCAGGTTCAGTAGTTTTTGGTGGTGCTCCAGTCTTCTGTACGTGGTGCCTGTACGCCGAAAGTGTCCCGCAATTTTTCTGGCCACCGACAGCATCTCTTGCACGCCCCTGTCGTTTTTTAAATAATTCTGCACCACCAAATTCAAGGTATGTGCAAAACATGGGACGTGCTGGAATTTGCCCATATTTAATGCACACACAATATTGCTGGCGTTGTCCGATGCCACAAATCCACAGGAGAGTCCAATTGGGGTAAGCCATTCCGCGATGATCTTCCTCAGTTGCCGTAAGAGGTTTTCAGCTGTGTGCGTATTCTGGAAACCGGTGATACAAAGCGTAGCCTGCCTAGGAAAGAGTTGGCGTTTGCGAGATGCTGCTACTGGTGCCGCCGCTGCTGTTCTTGCGGCGGGAGTCCATACATCTACCCAGTGGGCTGTCACAGTCATATAGTCCTGACCCTGCCCTGCTCCACTTGTCCACATGTCCGTGGTTAAGTGGACATTGGGTACAACTGCATTTTTTAGGACACTGGTGAGTCTTTTTCTGAGGTCCGTGTACATTCTCGGTATCGCCTGCCTAGAGAAGTGGAACCTAGATGGTATTTGGTAACGGGGGCACACTGCCTCAATAAATTGTCTAGTTCCCTGTGAACTAACGGCGGATACCGGACGCACGTCTAACACCAACATAGTTGTCAAGGCCTCAGTTATCCGCTTTGCAGCAGGATGACTGCTGTGATATTTCATCTTCCTCGCAAAGGACTGTTGAACAGTCAATTGCTTACTGGAAGTAGTACAAGTGGGCTTACGACTTCCCCTCTGGGATGACCATCGACTCCCAGCAGCAACAACAGCAGCGCCAGCAGCAGTAGGCGTTACACGCAAGGATGCATCGGAGGAATCCCAGGCAGGAGAGGACTCGTCAGAATTGCCAGTGACATTGCCTGCAGGACTATTGGCATTCCTGGGGAAGGAGGAAATTGACACTGAGGGAGTTGGTGGGGTGGTTTGCGTGAGCTTGGTTACAAGAGGAAGGGATTTACTGGTCAGTGGACTGCTTCCGCTGTCACCCAAAGTTTTTGAACTTGTCACTGACTTATTATGAATGCGCTGCAGGTGACGTATAAGGGAGGATGTTCCGAGGTGGTTAACGTCCTTACCCCTACTTATTACAGCTTGACAAAGGGAACACACGGCTTGACACCTGTTGTCCGCATTTCTGTTGAAATAGTTCCACACCGAAGAGCTGATTTTTTTGGTATTTTCACCAGGCATGTCAACGGCCATATTCCTCCCACGGACAACAGGTGTCTCCCCGGGTGCCTGACTTAAACAAACCACCTCACCATCAGAATCCTCCTGGTCAATTTCCTCCCCAGCGCCAGCAACACCCATATCCTCCTCATCCTGGTGTACTTCAACACTGACATCTTCAATCTGACTATCAGGAACTGGACTGCGGGTGCTCCTTCCAGCACTTGCAGGGGGCGTGCAAATGGTGGAAGGCGCATGCTCTTCACGTCCAGTGTTGGGAAGGTCAGGCATCGCAACCGACACAATTGGACTCTCCTTGTGGATTTGGGATTTCGAAGAACGCACAGTTCTTTGCGGTGCTACTGCTTTTGCCAGCTTGAGTCTTTTCATTTTTCTAGAGAGAGGCTGAGTGCCTCCATCCTCATGTGAAGCTGAACCACTAGCCATGAACATAGGCCAGGGCCTCAGCCGTTCCTTGCCACTCCGTGTGGTAAATGGCATATTGGCAAGTTTACGCTTCTCCTCCGACAATTTTATTTTAGGTTTTGGAGTCCTTTTTTTACTGATATTTGGTGTTTTGGATTTGACATGCTCTGTACTATGACATTGGGCATCGGCCTTGGCAGACGACGTTGCTGGCATTTCATCGTCTCGGCCATGACTAGTGGCAGCAGCTTCAGCACGAGGTGGAAGTGGATCTTGATCTTTCCCTAATTTTGGAACCTCAACATTTTTGTTCTCCATATTTTAATAGGCACAACTAAAAGGCACCTCAGGTAAACAATGGAGATGGATGGATACTAGTATACAATTATGGACGGACTGCCGAGTGCCGACACAGAGGTAGCTACAGCCGTGAACTACCGTACTGTGTCTGCTGCTAATATAGACTGGTTGATAAAGAGATGTCGTAGTATGTATGTATGAAGAAGAAAGAAGAAAAAACCACGGGTAGGTGGTATACAATTATGGACGGACTGCCGAGTGCCGACACAGAGGTAGCCACAGCCGTGAACTACCGTACTGTACTGTGTCTGCTGCTAATATAGACTGGTTGATAAAGAGATGTCGTAGTATGTATGTATGAAGAAGAAAGAAAAAAAAACCACGGTTAGGTGGTATACAATTATGGACGGACTGCCGAGTGCCGACACAGAGGTAGCCACAGCCGTTAACTACCGTACTGTACTGTGTCTGCTGCTAATATAGACTGGTTGATAAAGAGATGTCGTAGTATGTATGTATAAAGAAGAAAGAAAAAAAAACCACGGTTAGGTGGTATACAATTATGGACGGACTGCCGAGTGCCGACACAGAGGTAGCCACAGCCGTGAACTACCGTACTGTACTGTGTCTGCTGCTAATATAGACTGGTTGATAAAGAGATGTAGTAGTATGTATGTATAAAGAAGAAAGAAAAAAAAACCACGGGTAGGTGGTATACAATTATGGATGGACTGCCGAGTGCCGACACAGAGGTAGCTACAGCCGTGAACTACCGTACTGTGTCTGCTGCGACTGGATGATAAATAATGATATAAAAAATATATATATATCACTACTGCAGCCGGACAGGTATATATATTATATAATGACGGACCTGCTGGACACTGTCTGTCAGCAGAATGAGTTTTTTATAGAATAAAAAAAAACACACCACACAAGTGAAGTCACACGACGAGTGTTTAACTTTTTCAGGCAATCACAATATAGTATACTACTAACTATACTGGTGGTCAGTGTGGTCAGGTCACTGGTCAGTCACACTGGCAGTGGCACTCCTGCAGCAAAAGTGTGCACTGTTTAATTTTAATATAACATGTACTCCTGGCTCCTGCTATAACCTATAACTGGCACTGCAGTGCTCCCCAGTCTCCCCCACAATTATAAGCTGTGTGAGCTGAGCACAGTCAGATATATAATATATACATAGATGATGCAGCACACTGGGCTGAGCAGTGCACACAGATATGGTATGTGACTGTCTTGTACTCCTGGCTCCTGCTATAACCTATAACTGGCACTGCAGTGCTCCCCAGTCTCCCCCACAATTATAAGCTGTGTGAGCTGAGCACAGTCAGATATATAATATATACATAGATGATGCAGGCATGCAGCACACTGGGCTGAGCAGTGCACACAGATATGGTATGTGACTGAGTCACTGTGTGTACCGTTTTTTTCAGGCAGAGAACGGATATATTAAATAAAACAACTGCACTGCTGGTGGTCACTGTGGTCAGTCACTAAACTCTGCACTCTCTTCTACAGTATCAGCCTCAGGTCAATCTCTCTCTCTCTCTCCTAATCTAAATGGAGAGGACGCCAGCCACGTCCTCTCCCTATCAATCTCAATGCACGTGTGAAAATGGCGGCGACGCGCGGCTCCTTATATAGAATCCGAGTCTCGCGAGAATCCGACAGCGTCATGATGACGTTCGGGCGCGCTCGGGTTAACCGAGCAAGGCGGGAAGATCCGAGTCGCTCGGACCCGTGAAAAAAAACATGAAGTTCGTGCGGGTTCGGATTCAGAGAAACCGAACCCGCTCATCTCTAGTCCAATAGTCTGCACCATAGGCATGTGAATGGGGTCCTCAACATCTATCTATAGTGTCTCCTACCATCATCTCAGCCGGCTCCCATTGAATCCAAGATGGCCTCTTATTGAATCCAAGATCAGCCATCTTGCATTGTAAAAAAAGTTGCCTCTTCTCTGAGAGCCAGCAACAGCAGGAAGAATACTACAAGGTTAGTATTACCGGTATATGTCCAAGTTGGGGATTTGCAGTGTGGGTAGTATATGACTGGAAGGCAAGCTGGTAATGTCGATGGTGGATGTCCATGTGTGTGTGTGCATGTGTAGAAGGTTTGGTAGTGTGGGTAGAGTAAGTCCCGAATGAAAGGCAGGGTAGTCTATGTCTCGGGGTAAGGGGTGCTTTGCTACACACCCCTTTCCCTGAGCCTGCGCACCCTATGGTTTGCAATATCCGAGGTGAGCACTTGTGTCTACGTTTTCAGTGGTGTTTCACTCAAAACACCAGACTTTTATACTTTATTTGTAGCCACAATGGTGGTCATTCCGAGTTGTTCGCTCGCTAGCTGCTTTTAGCAGCATTGCAAACGCTAGGCCGCCGCCCTCTGGGAGTGCAACTTAGCTTAGTAGAATAGCGAACGAAAAATTAGCAGAACTACTAAATATTTTCATGCAGTTTCTGAGTAGCTCCAGACCTACTCCTAGATTGCGATCAGCTCAGTTCGTTTAGTTCCTGGTTTGACATCACAAACACACCCTGGGTTTGGCCAGCCACTCCCCCATTTCTCCAGACACTCCCGCGTTTTTCCCTGACACGCCTGCGTTTTTTTTTGCACACTCCCAGAAAACGCTCAGTTACCACCCAGAAACGCCCCTTTCCTATCAATCATTCACCGATCAGCAGTGCGACTGAAAAGCGCCGCAGGAACACCAGCAAATCTACTAAGTTTTGTGTTAAATAACTTAGCGCATGTGCTCTGCGTACCATGCGCATGCGCATTTAGCAACAAATCGCAGCATAGCGAAAATCGGCAACGAGCGAACAACTCGGAATGACCACCAATGTGCTGAATACAAGGAAACATTTAAATACACAAAAGAGACATGTAATAAAAGGTAACCTTGATGTCGCCTGTTTTTCATGATTATTGTTATGCCATAAATTAGTATATTAGGAGAAAAATGTAAAACTTTATTTTAATGAGAGGCGGGTTCAAAATTCAAAACTTTCTACCTTTTGGTAACCTCCCAGTATATTTCATTTAGATAGAGGTAAGCTAAGGCAATTTGCAGTGCCCATCCAGTACTCTTACTAAATGAGGACTAGTGGGGGCAGCAATTTGTGGGCTGATAATAATCATAACAATATTTACACAATTTATCAATCCATCACTGCTAACCCGAATGCCAGCCTTCACCGGGTATGGGCTTATGAATAGGATAAACCAAAATGTCCACAGAGAAGAGAATAACTAACAAGATATTAAAGGGAGAGTAAAGGGACAATTAGACATTAAATAGAAGACATGGAGCCTGATAATGGTTGGACATAATATAATTTGTGTCCCATAGAAATGTAATTTGACTAATGTGAATGAGTGAAATTTGTGTCCTGGCAGATGAGCACAGTTTGTGCCCTTATTATCAGTTGATCGTATGGTAAACTTGCAGCCCTATTTCCATGAAAGGAAGATCGGAGCCAGTATACTACAAGCAGTTTTGGATGCAGCTATGATGCACCACAGGCGCTAAATTAATTAATCTAGGTATGAAAGTCTAAGAATTGCTACTCATGGCGGAGTGTCTAAATCAAGTCATATCACTCTATATGGTACAAAAAGGAAGGTGAATGAAGACACATCTGTATAGCCTACCTAAAGCCTTTACAGCCTATAGATGTGTCCTCAGGGTTGGGATTAAAATGCCGGCGTTCAGGATGAGCGCTGCATCCCAATGTTTAGAAGCCCAACAGGGGAAGGTAAACATACTTGCCTTTCCCCAATGGCCCCCTAACCCCCCCTACCAACAGCCTAAACCTAACCCTCCCCCCAGCAGCCTAATGCTAACCGTCCCCGAGGTTCCCTAAACCTAACCCCCCCTCGAAGCAGCCTAAACCTAACCCCCCGAAACCTGGCCCCAACCCTCCTTGGGGTGCCTAAACCTACCCCCCTCCCTGCAGCCTAAACCTAGCCCCCCTCCCCCGGCCCGCAGCCTAACCCTATCCCTCCCCATGCAGCCTAAACCTAACCCAACTGCCACCCCCACGGCATACCGGTCAGACGGCAGGCAGACGCTTGTTCGGGGTCCTATTCGGGGTCCTGTTCTGGGTAGTGTCAGGATTCCGGGGTTAGTATTTAGACTGCCGGGATCCTGACCGGATCCCATGTCCTCATACATCTAGCCTCAGTACACCATGCAGAGCAAGATGCCTGACTTAAGTGAGCGCCAGGTCCCTTGCAACTATGCTAACGTCGGGTGTCTGTTTTGCCAATAATGTGTCTTTCGCAATGCAGTGCGGCTAGGTTGAGATATGACACTTGTTTATTGTGGGTGACTTAGTCTGTATACACAGCAAAACAGAACTTGTCTTGAAGAAAAGCAGTGGCTGCTACATTGTAGCACTTTATGTACAGATTCAGAGACTCAGTCACACACAGATATACAAGTGTCATATATCAAACTAATCAGCACAGTCTCCCTGTGTGTCCTTGTCAATTGCATTGTGAAAAAAGCAAAAAAAACTCTCAATACCAGGAGATTCTCACGTGACCTGGTGTGCCAAGAGGGGCTGTTTGTCGTTTCTGTAGCAAATATGTGAGGACACATCCATATGTGACTGCTCCAAGTGACCCCCTGCTCTTACTAAATAAAAAAATTCTGCAGTTAGTAGTGGTAAAAGGAACTGTGTTCGGTTGCGCATCCTCTGTAAAGCGACACTGTAATAACACAAGAACAATCCAGACTCCGACATTAACAAAAGGTAATATTTGTAAAAGGCATTGGTCATACAGTATTCCATACACCAAAGAGTGATTCAAATAAAGGGCCTAATTCAGACCTGATTAATCCTCTGCTATCAGATAGGCGCTGCCCACAGAGTGAAAACCCGCCCCGTGGAAGTGTGCGAATGCATGCGAACGCCGTGCGAAAACTTTGCCAGACATCGGACATCTGCAAATCCATTTGCAACTCACTCACCATTGAATGAATTTTCCATTCTATTCAGTCTGTGCGTAGCCCAGGACTTACTCCTACAGTGCGAAAGAAACAGGCTGATCAGGGCCGGAGCTGACGTTACACACCCACCTTGAAAGTGCTTGGGAACACCTGCGTTTTTCCTGACACTCGCAGAAAACGGCCAGTTACCACCCACATATGTCCGCTTCCTGTCAATCACCCTGTGTACGCCTAGCGATCATCAAAATTTTTGCACCATTTTGTAGCTGTAAGGGCTGTAACACACTGGCCGGTTTCTCCCGGATGGAAAAAAGCCAGACAAACTTTGTCCGGCTTTTTGTCATCCGGGAGAAACCGGCAGAGTCTCGCACACAGGACGGCTTTGAGCCGTGTGTAATGCTGTGCGCATGCGCAGCATCAGACACGGCTTGGAAAAAAACCGTTGTGTGTGAAAGCTCCCCTTCACACACATGGTTCACTGGCTGCAAAGACGGCCCGGCGGCCGCCCGGCCTTCCAGTGGTGAGACCCGGCTGCAACCCGGCAGCCGGGCCGGGGCCGTGCAGTGTGAAGGGACCCTAGACCTCACACTGTTAACTACAATGCCGACACGGGAAAAAGCCGTCCGGCTTTTTCCCGGCCGGCAAAAGCCGGGTAGTGTGTTTTAGCCCTAAGGGCTCACGCGTGCACATTGCGGTGCATACGCATGCGCAGTCATTCGATATTTCACACAACAGCGATCAGGTCTGAATTAGGCTCAAAATTCCAAGATATCAAATCCACTGCACCACCCTCATAGGACTTCACTAACGCAAGGAATTCATTCTAAAATCGTCATACAGATGCGGTAATATTCTAAACTGTATCACACAGGGTAATAGACAGAACTAAAGGTAAGTGAAAGCTGGGGACTACATGGTCTCCCTGGACATACAGGATGCTTACCTGCATATTCCTATAGCAGTGTCACATCAACAATACTTGAGGTTCGCTATTGGCAACCTCCATTACCAGTTTCGGGCATTACTTTTGGTTTAACAACGGCTCTGCGAGTCTTCACCAAAGTTATGGCGGTGATGACGGTGGTACTTCGCCGTCAAGGGGTCAGGATACTGCCGTATCTGGACGACTTGTTATTCCTGGCAAATTCCCCAGATCTTCTCCTGCGTCATCTGGATATGACGGTCTGCTTTCTACAAGCCCACGGGTGGCTCATCAACTGGAAGAAATCCTCCCTGGTCCCTGCTCAGAGCATGGTGCATCTGGGAGCGCTGTTGGACACTCACAACCAGAGGTTGTTCTTGTCTCAGGAGAAAGTCCTGAAACTTCAGGACAGGATTCGTTGCTTCGTTTCTCGTCCACAAGTGTCGATACATTCGGCAATGCAGGTGCTGGGCCTCATGGTATCAGCATTCGACATGGTGGAGTATGCTCAATTCCATTCTCGCCGCCTGCAGAAGCTGATTCTAGCCAAGTGGGACGGCCTGCCTCACCGGATCAGGTCTCAAATGATCTTTTTGACTCCGGAGGTCCGTCTGTCGCTGCTCTGGTGGCTCCAGGACCGACAATTGTGCAGAGGCCGTCCCTTCTGGATATCCAACTGGGTCCTGTTGACGACAGATGCCAGTCTAAGAGGTTGGGGCACGGTGCTGGAGCAGCACTCCTTGCAGGGTCAGTGGACCAAGGAGGAATCTCTCCTTTCGATCAACATTCTGTAATTGCGGGCGGTCTTCAATGCGTTGAGACAAAAAACACAATAAAGTGGCCCCTTAGCGCTGGTTGACAATTAGTAATTAATACGTATGTTTATGCTATACCGTTTCCAAAGGATCAATCAAACAAGCAATCAAAGAAATCTGCAAGCAGCTCACTGTAGATAGGGGGACTTCTCTACCCCCTCAGTACAATATGCTCAAAAAAAAGAAGAAAAAACAGACAGCGCTAATAGATTTCTTAATAAAATACTTTTATTCATTAATTTTATCTAGATATTTCTTTAGCTAAAATAGCCCTTTTTTTCCCTACCTATAAATCTAATTCCACATATCACTTGTATATATTTTATTAAAATTCAAGCCAATAAAACAATAATACATCAATAATATATATAATATAGTACAATAGCTCTGCTCTGTATACTTGATTTTTCAATACACCACTGAAACAATTGGATACAAATGCAACAAACTGTTTCCTTCCAATGCTGTAGAGGTCTCCAGCCTCTAAGTTGATATTAGATTGCTCATTCAACTTGAGGTAGAAGCTTTTTTTAGATTGTTGCTATATTGAAAAATAGCTGTTACAATTCCTTATTTATTGGTCAGGGTGTATAATTAAGTTCCCAGATCCACACTCTACTGACCACAACACTTAGAATTTCCAGATGAATTAGTATATGATTTTAATAGCTGCTCCTTTTCATTTAGAAAGTGTCGCTGATTTAATACACATCAGTAGTAGGTTAGTTGTTCATAAATTGATCTACAGGGAAATACACATGCTTTCCTCAAGGCAATAGTAAAAGTTCATGCAGCTCAGCTGATATTCAGAACTGGTTCAGTATATGGCAGCAGCCAATTAATTGCTTATAGATTGACATGCAAGGATATATGCAATTGCTTTTGCTTATAGCGGTGATAAAAGTTCATACACCTCAGCTGATATTTTAAAACATGGCCATGTTATATATTACCACTTTCCTCCTGGGTCAAAATTCTTTGCTCACTCCCGGCTCTGGTGCTCAAATACCTTTTCATGAGCCTTATCCGGAGATCCTTTAGAATTCTTCCCAGCGTGTTGAGATAGACTCGTGGTAGGCTGATCATAGGTGGGTAAAATCAATGAGACGCGTTTCTCCGCCTGTAAACGCTCGGCGGCTTCTTCAGTCGGATATTTTAAACTCTGCCGCCCTGCTCCTTTTTATCTCCGGCATCTCTCTAGTGCGTCTGCGCGCACTCATTGCGCTCCAAGCCTCGCCTTCCGTGTAGCGGCTATTAGCAATCAATCAGAGCTAACACTATGTGTCTAATTGTGCTTCAAGACTCATTTTCCGTGTATCGGCTGTTGATCATTTAGCAAGGCTGTCACTATGCAGTTAATTGCGCTCCAAGTTCTGTTGCTGTACAGACATTCATCAACTGTTGATAGAATTTATTCATCTATTTGTACTTAATTCAACCCATAGCTCTTGAAATTGGGCTTTTGCTTATATCAGATTTGTGGTATTCGTAAAACTCACATCAAGTAGTGTGTATACACCATTAAAATGCCGGAATATGAGCCAGAGCAGAGTAATAAAATATACTCAAATAAATTATACTCAAATAAGTTCGCTATCTAAACACTTATATATCTAGACTTATAACAAGGTAAAATTATTCCTTATGGAAACGTACAGCACATACCATTCCAATATTATTTATCAACTCTTCAAAATATCTCAATATATATATTTTATCCATAATTATCATAATCTTAAATGTATCTTCAGGGCACTCAATGCAACATAATTAACATCTATATTTACATATTATATTTTTCATACGCTTTTTCATGACCTAGTTGATACTGAACCCCATATCAGCTGGGAAGAGGACTTTCAACAATTAAACTCTGTTTTACGCAAACAAATCAGAACAAATTGGGATCTGACTACTCTTGAAAATTACATCAAAAATAAAATATCCCCACGCGGTCTGCGCCCAAGAGTTTTTCCGACATTTGACTTAGCAAGTGAGAAACTGAAAAAGGAATGGGAACATACTTTACTTAAATGCTCTAATGAACTTATGAACATTCTAATTAAACATAATAACTTAGTTTTGGAAGAGTGTGAACACAATCTAGAGGATTTGAGTAAGAAATTAGAAAGCTGGGAAAAGGATTCTCAATTCCAGAGATGCTTTGAAAAAAACAAATTGGAACTCCAAGCTTACGAACAAACGATTATAGAGAGAAAGAAGACTAAGTACGCTAGAGATAAGAGAGATTTTGTATCCGGAAAAATCTTTGAATGGCAGAAGACATCTTGGAAAAGAGAACCTCCTAGACACACAAGTCAATACTCGTCATCAGAGGCGGAGACATCTGGAACAGAAGAAATTCCTGAATACACCACCGACAGATACTCCAGTACCAGAAGTGATACATCAAGTAACCCTCAAAACTCAACTTCTTCTTTTTTAGGCGATCCTCGAGGAGGAAGAGGCAGACAAAGAGGAGGAAGACAAGGCGGGGGAACAAGAGGAAGAAAAGGACCACAAAAATGGGATTCCTCACCCCCCACGACCCGCAATACATACAGGAGACAACATCAACCGGACCGGTGGTAACCCCAACCACTGAAAACAATGACTCAAAACTTAAGATTATCAATTTGTCAGATCATAAACTTACAGAAGCACAAGAATTCATACTTCAAAAGGGTTTAACCTTTTCCCCTACACAACACTTTGATCGATTCAAAGGAGAAACAGACCTTAAACTATTTGGCAGAAAATTGCTGCTAACCAAACTATACTCTAACAAAGAGATACTCTCTCCATTGGCTCAATTGGAAGTAGAGGCTAATGATGCAGCTACATCGGATACTTTATCTTCAGGCCTATTTCAGATAGAACAAGAAGCTCTCTCTGCATTACAAGAACTGGAATATGAACAGAGTTCAGAAACAGAAGATGAGCCCAACACTAGACCGACCTGTAAGAAAAAGTCAACATATTTTCCTCAAGAGCAAATTTGTCCTGAAGTACAGGTCTTTCTGAAATTGGTAGCTAAAGAGTTTGATCAAATTCACATAAATAAAAATAAATATTTGGGATTTTCCAACCTTACCCGACAAGAAAGAACTGCAATTAAAGAAATACAGACATGGCATGACGTTGTCATTAAGCCCTCTGATAAAGGGGGCAACATTGTCATCTGGCCTCAAACGGATTACATCAAGGAAGCAAGGCGACAACTGGAAACCACTAACGGTTATAAACGGATTCTACTTAATCCACTTCAGAATTATAAAATGATCTATGACAACATTATCAATCAAGCACTAGCACAAGGAACAATTAATAAACAGGAGTATGATTATCTATCAATCCAGAATCCCAAAATTCCAACGTTCTACATGTTGCCTAAAATTCATAAAAATATCCATAACCCACCAGGGAGACCCATTGTGTCGGGTATAGGGGGTTTAACAGAAAGAGCCAGTATTTTCCTTGATCTGCACCTCCGGCAATTTGTCTTGGATCTTCCCTCATATGTCCAGGACACGACTGACATATTAAGGAAAATACACGATCTAAAATTAGAGGATAACCAATACCTGGTATCACTAGATGTTGAGGCACTATATACCTCCATAAGTCACCAAGATGGGGTAAGAGCTGTAGAATATTTTCTACACAACGAAGGAAGAAAAGATTTTCATCTCTTTCTCGTTAAGCTACTTCACTTTGTGCTACACTATAATTTCTTTACGTTTAACGATCAATTTTACCTCCAAACAAGAGGTACGGCTATGGGGGCAGCCTGTGCACCTACATATGCCAACATATTTCTTGGATGGTGGGAGAGGGAAGTCGTCTTCAAGGATACCAATGACACTTTTACAACCCATGTTATCATGTGGAATCGTTACATAGACGATATCCTTATGATCTGGGAAGGTGAGTTACCGCTACTGCACCAATTTATTGAACATCTCAATAACAATAATTTCAATATCCATCTCACGCATACTATAAGTCAATCAGAACTGCCCTTTCTAGACCTATTGATTTATAAAAACCCAGAAGGAATGATTGCAAGTTGCCATGAGTTGGCGTAGATCAAAAAATCTGAGGGACAGATTCGTACGGAGTCATTTTCAAAAATGTCCCACTAAACAACCTGTAGTTACAGGCACATATCCCTGCGGAAGATGCAAAGTTTGCAAACACATTGATCCTACAAAGGAAATAGAGGATAAATATGGGGAAATGATACAGATTGTGGACTATATGAACTGTCTAACTGAAGGGGTCATCTACTGCCTTAGATGCAGCTGCAATCAAAAGTATATAGGCATGATAACGCGTCCTTTCAAACAGCGCATTCTAGAGCACATAGGATCCATCCGCAATGCCGCTTCAGATAAAGCCAAGATGAAACAACTGACATCTGTCGCCCGTCATTTCTATACGTACCATGAAAGTAGGTGGGAAGAATTAAAAGTCTTTGGCTTGGAGAGGATAAGACTCAGGATCCGAGGTGGTAATCTCACCGAAAGTCTGCTTAGAAAAGAAAGTGAGTGGATTTTCAAGCTCGGATCCATACATCCAGCAGGGATGAATGAAAATATAAATTATGGAGTATTCCTGAACTGAAGCCTACTATGATTCATGGCAATCAGCATCATACTGATCATGGTCCATCATCATATATACAAGGTTACTGCATTCGTACTAACCTAAACACATCATTTACATATCCCATTGCATCACTAGCCCATATCCATATATGCACCATAAAGTTCACGTAACATGCACAATTCTCACTTTTTATCACCAGAGTTTACCATGGGCTCTTCATGTAATTGTTTTTACAAAATATCAATAAATTGCCCTCGTATTGTTTTAACACTTATACACTTACAAATTTAATTTATTATACAACACTATAGCCACAAATATTTCACCCTTCCATATGCACCCTTGCATTACAGACACCCCCTCCTAATTCATACCACTCCTATTCTATGTCATTCCTCATTAGCACAACTATCTCTGTACCTCTTTCTCAATCTATTTTTCAAATTCATTACCTAACATACACTATATTTAAGACAATGCCTATTAAAATTTATTATAATTTACTATACTTCATTCTAATACACCTCATCCCTAATTTTTCCTCCTCACATATTATTCGTATATCTCAATATATTCATAATCATTATAATATTACTTTCTACTCATTCCAGTGTTAATCAAAAAGCGTTTACAGTTTAATTAATTTAATTTAATTATATACATACATTGGTTTGGATTAATTATTCACTTTAATAATTCATATAATCAATTACATGTTGCACAGCAAGATATCAATTTATCACACTTAACGATAAATTAAAATTAATTTATGAACTCAGCTCATTAATAATTCAATTGGCATACAAATGTATTAGTAACCATGATATCAGGTTACAGCCCTTATTAACTCATATCCCGCATATCATATATATTATTTACACATCCCTAATTGCCGTCCTACAGAAACATCTAGTATCCTCAACCATGCAATTAAATGATCCAATGTGGGTTGACCCAGAGTTAAACAATTATCAGGCCCAATTAATCATCAGTACTCTTGTTTAAAAACTGCAACTCTCAGCTAACACATCACGTCCTGTGATCAAGCACTTAATGCGAAACGTACGTCAGGAGGAAGTACTGCGATCACGTGATGCGCACACGTGACCGCACTAGCCGGAATCCCGAGGACGGTCACCAGGCAACGGCCGCAAACTCCGTCTTCTGAACGGGGAGACCTCGACCACACGCCGCTGCAGCCCCTGAAGTCTCTGGAGCACGGGCACGGCAGCAGGCGGGTCCCACAGTGACAGCATTAAGACCGGAGCTGGTATCGTATACCCCGCACTCCCTTTATTGCGATCTGCACATACAACAATCAGCTTGTCAGCAAAAAGTTTTTTCCTCCCTCTATTCTTCTCTTTTCTTCCTTTCTTCCTGTCTTTGAGCTATTAGTAGCCATTATAAGTGATATCATAATCTCCAGCCGTATTGTCATACTCATATCATGTTAAAGAGCAATACAGGATAAACTGTCCCAACCAGTAATACCACAAGGACCTTATACCCTCAGCATCAAGGTATACCATTGGGATTATCCACACTGGCTACAAACATCAATTGCAAGCTGACATTAATTATATAGGTATCACTGACTGTGTTTTCTCTTTTTGAAATTCAACAATGGCAAATTTCAGCAAATGCTCATAACTTAGAACTTATTAGGCTCAAGCAAATCAACAAATGTGCAAATCATCTACAAGCACCTAGTTCCAGCCTGCTTTTCTACAATATACGCAGGTATCTATTAGAGGTTCTAGGCATCAGGCACCTTTCAGCTATTGTCTGGTATAGTGCATAAGGGTGTACCATAAATTGATTATTTAGAAAATTCATTTCTGTGCAGCATAATCATATCCTGCACCTATATAGTTACTGATTTTGGTCCGGCCGTTCTGGTGTTCTTTGGGCATTCTCAGGAGTGATAGGCAAGTCCTAATTGTGGACATTGTGTGGTGTCCAGGAATTTTACCCACACAACAGGCCTTCACTCATGTGTATATTGTTATCCATGATTGATATGTTACAGGGTGATTAAGCCAGGTGGCTACACATTATCCCATTTAATTTTTCGAACATTGTACCATATGTATATAAAACTTGTTATCTGTGGCAATCGCAATTTATAAATTTGGATGATGCAGGAGGGTGAGTACAATATTTGCGGTCATACCTCACTGGAAATGCCCAATCTCTTCTGACCTTGGAAGCTAAGCAGTGAAAGGCCGGGATAGTAAAAGGATGGGTGACCACCTTTGAACACCCAGGTACTGCAACAAATTGACTCCCCTATAGTGTCATCCACACCCAAAATATTGGGCATTTGGAATTCCAAAAAATTGGTTTGCATCAGTGAAAAGGCAAGCCCAAATTGTGGATGCTGTGTAACCTTCCCGTTACAAAAATAGGGCGTCAATATGTTTATATCCTATTTGTGACTGCCAAGTTAAAGGGTAACTAAACCAAGTGGCTGCACGCATCTAGGTGATCCAAGAGGGAGAGTACAATATTTGCGGTCATACATCACTGGAGATGCCCAATCTCTTCTGACCTTGGAAGCTAAGCAGTGAAAGGCCGGGTTAGTACTAGGATGGGAGACCACCTCTGAACACCCTGGTACTGCAAGAAATTGATTCCCCTATACAGTGTCACCCACCCATATATATACTACTGGGTACCTGACTCTCATATGACCTATGATTTAATTCTCTGCATTTATTGTAATCCACAATGGATATCTGCTGAACAAATGATGGTCATACATTACATGAGTCTGAATGTGTAATGATTAATGAACTCTGTAACAACAGCCATTAATCTCCGGCAACTGATACATTGTGATATGGATATCACGTACTATTTGTAATTTGTTCTATATTTTCGCAAAGTTTCTAATTTTTCACGCAGATACTCCTTAAAAAATTCTTTAATGTGTAACCTAATAAAAATGGTTTTATCAGTATTAATAAATTATATTGCCACCCTCTGAATTAGAGTGCTCCCAAAAAAGAGTCTACTTTCCAACACTTCTTTGTTTTGGTTTTTTCTATAACCCTTATCCATACAGATCCCCACAACATGTTATACTAGAACCACTATATTAGCTTGTATATATGGGATAGCCACACACAAATAATGTGTGTGGTATACTAAATGTTCTTTCCTCTTTACTCTTTCATCTATCCCCTCCTATTTCCAAGATAACCCCACCATGCAACTAATATTCTCCGACCCCCCATTAGTCAGAGCCTATACATATACATGGTATAATGATCATACCCCCATGGTCTAGCTGATATGGTTCAGTTCCACCGTATCATTTAGGCCATCAGGGGCCAAGGTGGCCAATCTAAATATCCAATAGGCCTCTCTACGACACAAGGTATTAAACCTATCTCCCCCACGTGCAGTGCTTTTAATTTGCTCAATACCCAATACCTTAATATTACCAGGTGTATAGAGATCACACTGTGCAATGTGGTTGGACAGAGGGTGTGTTCGCACATTTTTGTTTATATTCCTCCAATGCTCCATAAACCTAGTATGGAGCATCCTAGTTGTGCGCCCCACATATTGTCTGCCACAACCACACTGCACAGTGTAAATGACAAACTTAGACCTACAGTTCAAAAAACCTTTTATTTGAAATTTCTCCCCACTATGATTAGAGACAAACTCAGTTGTTTTTCTGTCCGTATGTAGACACGTATTGCATGTGGAACTCCCACACTTGTGAAAACCTGTTGGTCTCATGGGTATCCAAGTGTTCCCTACCTGTGTATGCTCAACCTTCTTTTGTTTAAAATGACTCGTAGTTAGTCTATGTTTCAAATTGTCCGACTTTCTAAAAATTACTCTCCTATCAAGATTAACTGTTTTTCTAAGTACTGTATCCAGCTTCAAAAGTTCAGAATTTTTCTTAATAATTCTCTTAATGTCATAGGAATAATTATTAAACTTAGTTGTAAATAGGGATAATCTATCTTCCTTGTTCCCCTTATCTACATCTGATTCTTTATATATGGGTTCTTTATTTATATTTTTCTTCATATTTAGCAATGTACCTCTTTCCATATCTTCCACTTCCCTTAGAGCCCTATGTAAAATTTCCTTGGGATAACCTTGTTCCAAAAATGAATCAAACAGTTGATCTGCCTGTTTTTTAAATAATTCTAGCGTTGAGCAATTCCGTCTGATTCTGATAAATTGCCCCTTCGGAATATTTACTTTCCATGTTTTTGCATGAGAGCTTTTAAAATTTAAATATCTGCTTCGGTCCACCGGCTTAATAAAGGTTTCTGTTACAATTTCTCTACCCTCTACTGACAGTGCAATATCCAGAAAACTAATTATTGGAGGAATATAAACAAAAATGTGCGAACACACCCTCTGTCCAACCACATTGCACAGTGTGATCTCTATACACCTGGTAATATTAAGGTATTGGGTATTGAGCAAATTAAAAGCACTGCACGTGGGGGAGATAGGTTTAATACCTTGTGTCGTAGAGAGGCCTATTGGATATTTAGATTGGCCACCTTGGCCCCTGATGGCCTAAATGATACGGTGGAACTGAACCATATCAGCTAGACCATGGGGGTATGATCATTACACCATGTATATGTATAGGCTCTGACTAATGGGGGGTCGGAGAATATTAGTTGCATGGTGGGGTTATCTTGGAAATAGGAGGGGATAGATGAAAGAGTAAAGAGGAAAGAACATTTAGTATACCACACACATTATTTGTGTGTGGCTATCCCATATATACAAGCTAATATAGTGGTTCTAGTATAACATGTTGTGGGGATCTGTATGGATAAGGGTTATCCCTGATAAATAAAAGAAAATAGGTTTTATTCTGGATGTGCTTACAAGATGTGTATGTATATATGCATGTATATATGTATGTGTATGTATATATACATTATGATATAAGGTTCTACAGTAGCGTATGAAAAATATAATATGTAAATATAGATGTTAATTATGTTGCATTGAGTGCCCTGAAGATACATTTAAGATTATGATAATTATGGATAAAATATATATATTGAGATATTTTGAAGAGTTGATAAATAATATTGGAATGGTATGTGCTGTACGTTTCCATAAGGAATAATTTTACCTTGTTATAAGTCTAGATATATAAGTGTTTAGATAGCGAACTTATTTGAGTATAATTTATTTGAGTATATTTTATTACTCTGCTCTGGCTCATATTCCGGCATTTTAATGGTGTATACACACTACTTGATGTGAGTTTTACGAATACCACAAATCTGATATAAGCAAAAGCCCAATTTCAAGAGCTATGGGTTGAATTAAGTACAAATAGATGAATAAATTCTATCAACAGTTGATGAATGTCTGTACAGCAACAGAACTTGGAGCGCAATTAACTGCATAGTGACAGCCTTGCTAAATGATCAACAGCCGATACACGGAAAATGAGTCTTGAAGCACAATTAGACACATAGTGTTAGCTCTGATTGATTGCTAATAGCCGCTACACGGAAGGCGAGGCTTGGAGCGCAATGAGTGCACGCAGACGCACTAGAGAGATGCCGGAGATAAAAAGGAGCAGGGCGGCAGAGTTTAAAATATCCGACTGAAGAAGCCGCCGAGCGTTTACAGGCGGAGAAACGCGTCCCATTGATTTTACCCACCTATGATCAGCCTACCACGAGTCTACCTCAACACGCTGGGAAGAATTCTAAAGGATCTCCGGATAAGGCTCATGAAAAGGTATTTGAGCACCAGAGCTGGGAGTGAGCAAAGAATTTTGACCCAGGAGGAAAGTGGTAATATATAACATGGCCATGTTTTAAAATATCAGCTGAGGTGTATGAACTTTTATCACCGCTATAAGCAAAAGCAATTGCATATATCCTTGCATGTCAATCTATAAGCAATTAATTGGCTGCTGCCATATACTGAACCAGTTCTGAATATCAGCTGAGCTGCATGAACTTTTACTATTGCCTTGAGGAAAGCATGTATATTTCCCTGTAGATCAATTTATGAACAACTAACCCACTACTGATGTGTATTAAAGCAGCGACACTTTCTAAATGAAAAGGAGCAGCTATTAAAATCATATACTAATTCATCTGGAAATTCTAAGTGTTGTGGTCAGTAGAGTGTGGATCTGGGAACTTAATTATACACCCTGACCAATAAATAAGGAATTGTAACAGCTATTTTTCAATATAGCAACAATCTAAAAAAAGCTTCTACCTCAAGTTGAATGAGCAATCTAATATCAACTTAGAGGCTGGAGACCTCTACAGCATTGGAAGGAAACAGTTTGTTGCATTTGTATCCAATTGTTTCAGTGGTGTATTGAAAAATCAAGTATACAGAGCAGAGCTATTGTACTATATTATATATATTATTGATGTATTATTGTTTTATTGGCTTGAATTTTAATAAAATATATACAAGTGATATGTGGAATTAGATTTATAGGTAGGGAAAAAAAGGGCTATTTTAGCTAAAGAAATATCTAGATAAAATTAATGAATAAAAGTATTTTATTAAGAAATCTATTAGCGCTGTCTGTTTTTTCTTCTTCTTTTTCAATGCGTTGAACCTAGCCCAGCATTTGATTCAGAACCGTCCTGTTCAAGTACAGTCGGACAACGCCACCACATTGGCTTACATAAATCATCAAGGCGGCACTTGAAGCCGTTTGGCAATGAAGGAAGCCTCACGGATTCTACGTTGGGCAGGACGCCATCTACCGGCAATATCGACAATATTCATTCCGGGAGTCCTGAATTGGGAAGCGGACTTTCTCAGTCATCAGGATGTGCATGCCGGCGAGTGGGGCCTCCATCCAGAAGTGTTTCAACTCCTCGTGGAAAGGTGGGGTCTTCCAGATGTGGATCTGATGGCGTCTCGACACAATCACAAGGTTCCGGTCTTCGGAGCAAGGACAAGGGATCCTCAAGCAGCATTCGTGGATGCGCTGGCAGTGCCGTGGAGGTTTCGGCTGCCGTACGTGTTCCCTCCGGTGTCACTCCTGCCCAGGGTAATTCGGAAGTTCAAGCAAGAAAAAGGAAATCTGCTTCTCATAGCTCCGGCGTGGCCCAGACGGCACTGGTTCTCAGACCTGCAAGGCCTATCGTCAGAGCGTCCACTTCTACTTCCACAACGCCCAGACCTCCTCGTTCAGGGCCCCTGTGTCTACCAGGACCTAGCCCGGCTGTCTTTGACGGCGTGGCTCTTGAAGCTTCCGTCTTAAGTGCTAAGGGTTTTTCTGAAGAGGTCATTAAAACTATGTTGCGGGCCCGGAAACCGGCCTCTGCTCGGATTTACATTCCTACTTTGTTTGGTGCGCCAAACTTTTGGCTTTTCTACAGCAGGGCCTAGATTTAGGCCTGCGTCTGGCCTCCCTCAAGATTCATATTTCTGCCTTGTCGTTGTGGTTTCAGAGAAAAATTGCGACTTTACCTGATGTTCATACTTTCACTCAGGGTGTGTTGCATATCCAACCTCCCTATGTCCCGCCTGTGGCTCCTTGGGACTTGTCGGTGGTTTTGGAGGCGTTGCAGGAGCCTCCATTTGAACCTCTTGGTTCAGCTGACCTTAAGTGGCTTTCCCTTAAGGTAGTGTTCTTGCTGGCTATTGCCTCTGCTAGAAGAGTGTCGGATTTGGGTGCCTTGTCTTGTAGTTCCCCATATCTGATTTTTCACCGTGACCGGGTGGTTCTTAGGACTCGTCCCGGATATTTACCTAAGGTGGTTTCTTCGTTCCACCTTAATCAGGAGATTGTGGTTCCAGCTTTTGTCTCTCCTGATTTGTCTCCCAAAGAGTCTTTGGATGTGGTACGGGCTCTCAGTATTTATGTGAAGAGAACTGCTTCTATTCGAAAGTCTGATTCTCTCTTTGTTTTGTTTGGATTTCACAAACGTGGCTGGCTTGCTCACAAGCAGACCCTGGCCAGGTGGATTAGAATGGTGATTGCGCATGCTTATGTGAAGGCTGGTCTGTCAGCTCCTGTTCACATTACGGCCCATTCTACTCGGTCTGTTGGACCTTCTTGGGCGGCCCAACGTGGTGCGACCCTTGATCAATTGTGCAAGGCGGCTACGTGGTCCTCCGGGAACACGTTCATAAGGTTCTATGCCTTCGATACTGCCGCTTCCCAGGATGCTTCCTTTGGACGCCGGGTTCTTGTGCCCGCTACAGTGCGTCTCCTCCCATAAGGAACTGCTTTAAGACATCCCCATTGTCCAGACTTGTGGAGCCCAGTGTACCCCGCAGCAGAAAACGAGTTTTATGGTAAGTACTTACCCTTGTTAAAACTCTTTCTGCGAGGTACACTGGGCTCCACAAGGCGCCCACCCTGACGCACTTAGCTTCTTTGGGTTGATATGGCATTAGCCGCTGACACTTCTCTTGTCGTGAGAGTGTGGTGTATGTGGCTACTAACCGTTGTCGTCTCTTTTCCTGCTACTGCATTGGGCTGGTTAACTAAACTGAGCTCCTGTGCTGGGAGGCGGGGTTATAGAGGAGGCGGCGCTGTGCATTCTGGGAACAGTCAAAGCTTTGAGCCTGTTGGTGCCTCGGATCAAGATCCTACTCTACACCCATTGTCCAGACTTGTGGAGCCCAGTGTACCTCGCAGAAAGTGTTTTAACAAGGGTAAGTTCTTACCATAAAACTCGTTTTATTACAGTAACCATGATAATCAGCTGCGTGTTTTTTACAGGCAGTTTGGATTTGTAAATCAGCAGCAATTTAATTGCAATCTTGAGTATTATATTGAGTGGATATCTGTTAATTGATGTAACTTTACAATGGAGTTTGGAGG
Source organism: Pseudophryne corroboree (assembly GCF_028390025.1). Classification (NCBI taxonomy): domain Eukaryota; kingdom Metazoa; phylum Chordata; class Amphibia; order Anura; family Myobatrachidae; genus Pseudophryne; species Pseudophryne corroboree. The sequence continues at coordinate 185,159,248 of NC_086447.1, forward strand.
TGTAGGGTTTGTGGGGGATTTTAGCATTTTCTGTACACATGTACTATGCATGATAATAAGTGTGGTATAAACACAAGTGTCATGTATAGATCAGAGGGGTATTCGGATGATAGATAGACAGCATCTAGTTAGACAGTCAATAGATAGACACCATATGTTAGACAGACATTAGGTCGACAGGGTCAAAAGGTTGATATAAAAAAAGGTAAACAGTTCAAAAGGTCAACAGGGTCAAAAGGTCGTCATGAAAATGGTCGTCATAAAAAAGGTAGACACAGTTATTATTATTTTACATGTTTTTGGACTACTTCATACCTTCACTATCCATGTCGGCATAGAGTTGGTTTTCCTTGTGGCGAGCGCAGTGAGCCACCGAGCCCAAAGTGTGGCGAGCGAATCGTGGTGAGCGAAGCGAGCCTTGCGAGGGGATGCCTGTCTACAATTGTGGTTCCCAGATGACAAAACTATCCACACAAAACTGCAAAAAAATGGTGTCTACCTTCTTTTGTGTCGACCATTTTCATGTCGACCTTTTGACCCTGTCAACCTTTTGTACTGTCTACCTTTTTCATGTCGACCTTTTGACCCTGTCGAATTAACGTCTGTCTAACATATGGTGTTTATCTATTGACTCTCTAACTAGACACTGTCTATCTATCATCCCACACCCATCAGTGGAATAGGGGCGTCACACCCATCAGAGGAATAGGGACGTCACACCCATCAGAGGAATAGAGACGTCACACCCATCAGAGGAATAGGGACGTCACACCCATCAGAGGAATAGGGACGTCACCCCCATCAGAGGAATAGGGACGTCACACCCATCAGAGGAATAGGGACATCACACCCATCAGAGGAATAGGGACGTGACCCCCATCAGAGGAATAGGGACGTCAAACGTCCCGAGGAATAGGGACGTCACACCCATCAGAGGAATAGGGACGTCACACCCATCAGAGGAATAGGGACGTCACACCCATCAGAGGAATAGGGACATCACACCCATCAGAGGAATAGAGATGTCACACCCATCAGAGGAATAGGGACGTCACACCCATCAGAGGAATAGGGACATCACACCCATCAGAGGAATAGAGATGTCACACCCATCAGAGGAATAGGGACGTCACACCCATCAGAGGAATAGGGACATCACAACACATCAGAGGAATAGAGATGTCACACCCATCAGAGGAATAGGGACATCACACCCAACAGAGGAATAGCGACGTCACCCCCATCAGAGGAATAGGGACGTTAAACGTCCCGAGGAATATGGACGTCACACCCATCAGAGGAATAGGGACGTCACACCCATCAGAGGAATAGGGACGTCACACCCATCAGAGGAATAGGGACATCACACCCATCAGAGGAATAGAGATGTCACACCCATCAGAGGAATAGGGACGTCACACCCATCAGAGGAATAGGGACATCACACCCATCAGAGGAATAGAGATGTCACACCCATCAGAGGAATAGGGACGTCACACCCATCAGAGGAATAGGGACATGAATGGATGAATTGCAGCGTGGCTATGCCATCCCTACGTACACAGCAATGCTGCTGTGTGGGAGCTAATTGCCACTGCCGTGCTGTACTGATGTATAAGGTAAAGCAAAGTGTTTGATGTGAGAAATGTAATGTGATTATAGGAGCCTTGGGAGAAATGACAAGTAGAGTGTGATGTAGTTAAATGAAGAACTTGGAACGGCTGCAGACTGCAGTAGGTCTGTGGCTGTCCTTGGGCTAAAGCCTTGTGGCTGAGTGCATTGTATTATAAGGAAGAAAGTTTTATTCTGAGTCCTAAAAATGAGCAGATACGCAGACAGCAAATGAACCATCCCATACTGGAAGCCTGTGCAAAGGTCTGATGCAGGGGAGATAGACATGACCTCTTAAATCTGCGTCCTGACTGGGGATACAGTTTGCTCTATAGCTGATATTGGGAATCTATAAAAGAATATTAGCAAGTATTGGACAAAAATGGGGCTATACACACACTCACACATACGTATGATATACATTCAAGATACCGGCTGTCAGGATCCCGATATTATGTCGCCAAAATCCCAACACCCGTCAGAACACAGACGCTGAAATCCAGAACAGGTCAGGATCCTGTTCAAGATACCAGCTGCCACGTACTGATCCCATACATATACACACACACACACACACACACACACACACACACACACACACACACACACACACACAACCTCTAAAAGATCCAACCTGCTCCATATATAACAGAAGGACATTGCAATAGACATGCTACAAGCAATTATGTTTCTGAAACATACCACACTGAGGTGTCTACTTATACAATACTTGAAAGGCTTAGCTGAAGAATATATTCAATTTAGAAAGACTCATTTATTCTTACAAAGGCACGTTTTGGTACAACATGCCGGTGGCCAGAAGACTAACCGTGGCATCCCGATGCTTAGTATTCCAACAGGGGCTAAGTAAGTATACTTACCTGCCCCCAGTGCTCCCCTAACCCTCCCTTTCCAAGCCTAAACCTAACCCTGCCCCCTGAATCTGAACCCTAAACCTCCCAGCTGGTGCCAAAACCCAACACCCCCCCATCCCGCAGCCTAATCCTAACCCTCCCTCCCCGCAGCCTAACTCTAACCCAACACGGGGTGCCTACACCTACCCCTACCGCCCCTCCGACACACACACACACACACACACACACACACACACACACTCCCTGCAGCCTAACCCTTACCCACTCTTTCCCAGAGCCTAACGCCTAACCCTCCCCCTGTAGCCTAGATTTACACCCCTTTCCCCCCAGCGGCTTACCTGAGCGCCTACCTAGAGCCTTACATCCTACAGATATGTCCTCATACATCTAGCCTCTATACGCCATGAAGCGCGAGATTCCTGGCTTAAGTTTATAGACATCTGGAAAGCAGAGGTATTACATTTTCAGGAATGTACAATATGCAATGATGGAAAATTCAAAACATGAAAACATGGTGACAACTTGCACTGCTGGATCTTCTTTGTTGCTGGATAGGAGATAGAGAGATGGACGGATGGATAGAATGTTTTAGGGTAAGATTTGCAGACAGGACGGAGCAGTAGGCAAGTGGTATACAGTATGTAACTACAGCAGCCGTCATGAGATCAGCAGCTGTTTCATCCCTTGCAATCTTCTTACTACATGCCACATATTCTAGGCCGTGTCAGTAAAGACACTCACAAATCTATGCATTCCATCAATCTATCACCTGTCTCACTGTACTGAGACACAAGTAAAACGCTGGTGGTACTTCAGGACCAGTGGCGGATCCAGGGGGGGGGCACCCAGGCACGTGCCCCCCCTGTCATTTTTTTTTTTTTTTTACCGACGAGAAGCTTTTTAAGCTCCTTACACTGGCCCTCATTCCGAGTTGATCGCTAAGAGTCATCGCATCGCAAATGTCCGAAATGTAAGTATCTGCGCATGCGCAAATGCGTGATTACGCATGCGCGAAGACATACGTACGACAACTGTGCAAAATTACTTTGGAAAAAAAAAGCCGTAACTGCCAAACGAAAACGAGGAGTGGCGTGGGCGTGGCGGAGGCGAGACTTCGCAATGCTCCGACATGGGCGTGAAAGTGGGCGTACTGTGTGGGAGTATGCAACTTGCAATGGGCGTGTTTTTCGCAAATAAACTTTGTCGCTGTTAAAACTAACATAGGAAACCGTAGCAACATTCACGCAGCAGCAGAGTAGGTCTGCAGTTACTCTACATTTGCGAAGTACTGGTACAAGTGTGTATGCAGTAATTAGCAGTTAATTGGAGAGCACATTCATCTGATGTTCAATTACTTGTTAATTACTGAGCACATGAAAGTTACCAACCAGCAATTGACTGAACACACATTACATGTTTATTCTACTCACATATTAATCTCACACACTGTTAAATAAGGTTGTTATTTGTGTTTAACTTGGTGTGTAAGCATTGTGACGAAATGTTTTAATGTGTGTTAGACTACTAAATACAAACAAGTTACATTTTAATTTAAAGTTATATAATTCTGCAACATTCTGATTAATTAACCAACACCCACATAATGCCGCATACACTATGTTTTATTTTTAAAAGTCACAATAATATATGTTTTTAACATCTGTCAATGTTTTCAATGATGTCATGTTGTCCAAAGATATTTTATCAAGTTGTCGTGTCTGTTTTATTAATATGGACATTAAAGTGTGGTGCAAAACATACCTTTTTTTAACATTTTTGTTTAATTTTAAGGAGAATTAGCAGATTGGTCACCAAGTGTCTATATGTTGACCTAATCTTTTGGTAACTAAGATTTTGCTAATGCATTACCTTCAAGAAATTGCACACATTTTTTATTTTTAATTTTTATTACAGTAATAATATTATCCAACATTTAAACATGGCTCCACATGAGTCTCACAGGCAGAGATAGACCAAGCACCAAGCAGATGGCACTGACAATAATTATATAGCAGAACTCAGTACTCTGCAAATTTCTGCTTCTGACAAAAGTATCTTATAAATTCATAAATTCAACATATTTCACACCCTGCCACACAAAAATTAGAGACAAACTGAGAAATAATTAGTATCCACCACACAAACACAACAATACACAGCACACTAGTGAGAGGAAGATGGCTCTGTTGTTTGTTAAAAGAAACTCACAGGCTACAATTCCTCCAAACAGAAAAAAGTCATTTCACTAAGAGGGAGTGATCCATTCTGGCCACACAAGCCAAGTCCAAAATAACATAGAGGCAACTACAAAAACATGGGTGCTGCCCATCTGGAGAGACATCACTTTCTTCTTTTTCGCCCCGCCTGAGGCTGATCTTCTTTGCTTGGTCTGCGGAGTGACCTTCGTTGGGCCTGCCCAGTGTCCTGTTCTTCCTGGGCAGGGGCAGGGGAGGGAGCCGATGTGGTTGGCTCTCTGCCACTGTGGGCAAGGGAGACAGCGATGGCCTGGAGCCCTTGCAAGATGTTAGTTGCAAGGCTTTGGTTTGAGGAGGCCAGTTGTTCTTGGGCCTGCCTGATCTCTGCCAGACTTTGGCAGAGTTGAGCAACACCTTGCTCAACACAGGTTCGGAGCTCAGTGAGCCGGACAGTTATCTGGCTTACCTCCCGGATGACCCCGTCTTGAAATGTGTTTAGGCTCTCACCATACCTAGCAATTTCAAGCAGGATCTCCGGGATAGCAGAGGGTTGGGTGGGGGGGCCAGTAGGAACCTGCATAGGTGGGTTTTGTTGGCCCACACTGGCAGACCCACTAGGTCCCTCCACCTCAGCCTCAACCACATAACCGGCCTGTGACTCAAACTGTTCACCCCCCTGTGCTGTGTTTTGTGGCAAGCAAATAGAAGAATGTGTGGGGGAAAAGTTGGAGTCAAAATTAGTTTAAGATTATTAATACAGTTCAAATTTCAGACAAATACATGTGTAAACTTACCTTCCAAGTCATGTCCCGTCAGAATCTCAGGCAGGTCCGTGTCCATATGAGACACCCCTTGGCCCTCCTCATAACTCACACAGGCCATCGCCATCTCCTCCAAGTCAGTAAACTCCACAGCGACAGGTGGTCCCCCCCCTGTTGCCCTTGAGGCATTCCACTCCGCAGCCCTCTTTGCCTTCAGGCGGGATTTGAAGTCGGCCCACCTACATAAATATTGTGAAAGAGGGAAAAAGTTGAGTCTTCTTATTGTTCAAAGTAAATATATAGCACACATGTTCTGCTTGTGTTTGCTAGACATAACATGACATGTAACTACATTTTTTATGCAACTTAGCACAGAAAAAGGATTGTCAAGATGCACTTACCGTCGTCTCACTTCCTGTGATGTTCTGACGACAGAGCCAACTTCATTCACAGATTTTGTGATGTCTCTCCAGATGCGTTCTTTGGAAGCAGCCCCCATGTTTTTGGGGCCCCTATGTATTTTGGACATGGCCTGCGTGACCAAGACACGCAACTCCCTCTTAGTGAATGCAGGCTGTCTTTTTTTCCGTCTGGAGGTAGCCTGTGAGGTTTCTTCAGGTTGGTCATCTCCATCTTCCTCCTCACTAGCAGCTTCTGTCTGCTGTGTTTGTGTGGCTAAAGTCAATTCTCCCTCAGTTTGCTCACTATGTGTGTGTGGCAGGGTATCCACACTCAATTGTTGAGGTTCAGAAGCAGAAATTTGCAGAGTACTAGGTCCTGCATCAACCTCCGCAGAGGCGGATTCTAACAAGCGCCTTTGACACTCTAGGCGTTGTTTCTGCAATGCCATCTGCTGCTCTGCAATGCGGTCTATCTCTGCTGCGATTTGCTCACGAGAAGCCATGTTTGTGATGACGTGTGTACGCCGAGGTGTGTGCGCTTATATACCTACGTGCGACTCGTTAATTCACACAGGTGTACACTGTTATTCTGTTTAATGATTGCACTGCTTATTTAAGGGCCTACTGTGCATGCTGTAAGTGTTGGTAGTTTGGCGTTTGAGTTGTTGGCTTGTGCGGGAAGGTGATAGTGGAATTGGCAGAGTGAGTAATTGTCAAGCATACCTTTGTCCTTTTCTTTGCGTTTTGAATATAGACAGTGTTGCATTTTTTGTGCGTATTTTCGTTTGTGAGTATTCAGAATTGTTTTGTATTTTTTTGTGTTGGCAAGTTTTTTTAATACATTTTAATATTTTAATTTTTATAACACATATATATTTTGCAAGTCCATTTGTGAAAATATTCCCGTGCTTCTTTGTTTTGACTGTTATTTGTGTTCTCTTGTAGGAGTTTACTTTTTGGTGAGAAAAAGCAAATTTTTTTTCTATTTTGGGTGTGGGCCCCAACACCAAGACTTTATTTCTTTAGGAGCAGGTAAGTGTCCTTGGCCTGTGTTGGAGCTTGTTTGTTGGAAGTGTCTGTATGCTGTTTTTGACTGTCATTTGTGTTCTCTTGTAGGAGTTTATTTATTGTTGAGAAAAACCAATTTTGTATTCTTTTTTGGGTGTGGTCCTCAAAAACAAGACTTTATTTCTTTAGGAGCAGGTAAGTGTCGTTGGCCTGTGTTGGAGCTTGTTTGTTGGAAGTGTCTGTATGCTGTTTTTGACTGTCATTTGTGTTCTCTTGTAGGAGTTTATTTATTGTTGAGAAAAACCAATTTTGTTTTCTTTTTTGGGTGTGGTCCACAAAAACAAGACTTTATTTCTTTAGGAGCAGGTAAGTGTCCTTGGCCTGTGTTGGTGCTTGTTTGTGTTTGTTAAAAGTTTTTTTTTTTTTTTTTATTCAAGTTTGCTAAACAAAGTGTTTGGGTTTTCCAGGATTGATCTGCAAAGTAGTGTTTGTCTTTCCTGGACTAGGTACTAAATTTCTTTTTTTTTTTTTTTAATTTTTTTTATAAAGTTTTTTTGCATTAATATATGTTTTTTCTATCCAAATATTAAATTTAGTTTTATTTGCTTTTTATTTTTGCATTTTGGACATGAATTCAACACAGAAAAAATGTACGCTCCTGCAGTAAGTTGACACCACAATTGTAAAAACAGTTATTGTGTAAAATTTTGGTAAACTTTGAATTATTTTTTTTAAACATTTTTTAACATTCTCTCCAAAAAGTGTGTGATGTCAATACATATTGCGGCAGAAGCCCTACCTCCCCAACCCACGCCAGCACTCCCACCCCAACCGCCAGCCCCACAACCACAGCCGGCTCCTCATCAACCAAGGCAACGGAGGCGTGCTAGGCCACCAATTTTCAGAACCCGTGTCATACTTTTTGGGATGCCAGATGATGTGGTGGTGCGTAGATACCGGCTGCCACCACATCTAATCCTAGACACTCTCTCCATAATAGAGAGTGATCTGGAGTCTGAAATTCGGTATCCTACAGCAATACCACCATTGACACAATTCCTTGCAGTGTTACATTTTTTGGCCACAGGATCATTCCAGCATGTGGTTGGAGACCTGGTTGGCATGTCGCAGGGCCAGTTCAGTAAGGTCCTGCGACGTGTCTGCCAGGCTTTCCTCAAGCGTGTTAAGCAATTTATTGCTATGCCTTTGGATGTTGGTGCCCTAGATGTGGTGAAGCGGCAATTTGCGGAAGGTGGTAGTCGCTTCCCACATGTTATTGGGGTTGTGGATGGCACACATGTAGCTATTCAGCCACCAAAACATAATGAAGAAATTTATAGAAACAGGAAACTGTTTCATTCTCTGAATGTAATGGTTGTTTGTGGGCCATCCCTCCAGATCCTTTCCCTGAACGCAAAGTTTACTGGAAGTTCCCATGATGCGTATGTCATTAGACAATCAGGGATATGGCAGAGATTAAGATCAAGTCAACGACCAGACATGTGGTTATTGGGTGAGTTGTTGCTCAAATATTTTTGATAAAAAAAAAAAAACTTTTAAAAATTTTTAGATCTAAAATTTTGCTTTTATTCCAACAGGAGACCGTGGATATCCTTGCACCCCCTGGCTCATGACTCCTTACCGTAATCCCAGGCCAGGACCACAGATGGCATTTAACTCCGCGCTTACTGCCACTAGGCAGCTGGTGGAGCGCACAATTGGTGTCCTGAAAGGGCGGTTTCGTGTGCTCCACCGCACTGGTGGCGACATCATGTATTCGCCGGAGATGGCAAGTAAAATAGTGGTCCTGTGCGCAATACTCCATAATATCGCGGTAAGGAGTAGTGTAGAGCTTCCTCAGGCAGAGGAATTGCCTGATGAGGAGCCAGGGGTTGTGCCACGCTTCGGTGGGGGGAGTGTGACACGGAGGGGGAGCCAAGTGAGGGCAAGAATTGTAGCAGAATATTTCAGGTATAGTGTTTATATATTTTATATTTGCCCAAATAATACAACACAGTATGCTTCTGTTTTATAAACCATGATTTCAATTTGTATGATCTTGTAAAGTGATTGGGTACGGATTTTGTGGTGTTGGAATGTGTAATTGTTTTTGGTTCAAAATCCAAAAACACGTTAAGCTTACAATGTTTATTTTGAAATTTAAATACTGTAATGTTGCTAAATAGTGTCCTTATTTGTTTTATATCATCAAATCCTGATTATGTAACCAAACACACAAACAAATGATACTCAATGTTTCACACTTTGTGACTGTCCAGCTGAATGATCACACGAACTGTGGTGAGTACACAGATATGTTTAGTATTTTTAAATAAAGTCTGTGTCTCTGTGTGTTTTGTTTGCTTAAATTTGTGTACCAAACATTTTCGCTTCTGCTAATGCGTTTTTACGCTCGTGCCAAATAACACTCTGCTTTTCACAGCATTGCAAAGATCAATAAAGTTATTAGAAATGACAACATAGATTTTTGACCAATCACATGCTAACAGACACTATAAATATATGCCCAAATAAGGAAAACGCCATTGCCATGATGCGTGCAGCACCGTTCACCAGGCGGGAGCTCCGCGTGCTGGTTGCGGTGATGGACCGCCGCGTAGGCCGCGTTGGGCGCTTCATCCCCAATCGGGTGAAGCGCGAGGCCTACGCGGAGGTCCGCCGCCTGCTGCGGACGCGAGTCCGCAGCAGGCGGACAATCATCCAGCTCGAAAGGAGGTGGAGTGATCTCCGTAGGCGGACTCCCGATTTGTTGGCGGAGATCCGCCAGCAAATCCGTGCGCTGCATACACGAAGTAAGTTACCTTACATAAGTTTTTTGCCCTAAATTGTGCTAATGTGTTATTTTCCAATTTTTGGCCTTCCGTAATTTATGTAACAATTGTTAAATACAATGAGCACTGCAGGGGAAGCATATGTAACATGTGCAGAGAGAGTAAGTTTTGGGTGGGGTGTGTTAAATCAGGTGCAAAAATTTGCAATGCTAAAATAAAGCAGCATGTATTTACCCTGGCCATAATTTTAAATTATAAAAAAAAAAAAAACTCTCTCGGGACATGTTATATCTGCCACCCCTGCACTGCACATGCTTTTGGCCAATTGCCTACTAAATACCTGCTGAAAACCCCTTGGATTTGCAGACATTTTACAGTAAGTGGTAGGCTAATTGCAACCTGCAATGCCCTTTTATGGAAATTAGGACACTGTGTGTGGTTAGGTAAAACAGTACTGACTGTAGCAAAGTAACACCAAACAAGTGCATGTTTACAAAAAATAAGAAGCAGGCAGGAAATTAATCCACAATACTTGATCAGTGCAGGCTATATAATAAGGTGCCTTGAATAGTAATCTGGTGATGTTGCCGAGACCAATCACTATGACTCAATTGCCTAGATTAAGGAATGAGCTTCAAAGTTAAATTTTAGACTCATTTTGTTTGCTGTGGCCAACATGAAGAGGATCTTAACATGTTTGCTTTTCTTTGGAACAAAACAAAGAATTTAACAATGAACAGAACATTGATAAAACAAATTGATTACTATGTAATTTCTCATGTTTGAACAATTTGAACAATATTATCATTCTAGGACAACAACAACGGCAAAACTCCCCACCCCCTTCCCCTTCTCACTCCCCCTCCCCTTCTCACTCCCCCTCCCCTTCTCACTCCCCCTCCCCTTCTCACTCCCCCTCAGCTTCCCAGTCCCCCTCAGCTTCCCAGTCCCCCTCAGCTTCCCAGTCCACCTCAGCTTCCCAGTCCCCCTCATCTTCCCAGGCCCCATCAGCTTCCCTGGCCCACTCCACTTTCCATTCCCCTTCTCACCACACCTCTCCATCTCTTTCTGGGACCCCTTCTCCTCCTTCCCATACCCCTTCTCCTTCAAAATCAACATCACAATCTGAACCACCCTCACCCTCTATTGCTTTAACTTTTTCTCCGCCCCCCTCGCCCTCTCAATCAGACCCCCCCTCTGAAATTGCGGACCAAATCCAGCCTCCTTCCCCCATCCAGCCTCCTTCCCCAATCCCTCCTCCTTCCCCAATCCCTCCTCCTTCCCCCATCCAGCCGCCTTCCCCCATCCAGCCAACATCCCCACCAAGTGAATGGGCAGAGGAAGCCCCTGCAGAACGTTCCGGGAGTCTGGATGTTGCCGTGGAAAGTAAGTATATTTTAATTTTGTAAAAAATGATTACCCACTTACACTTACAATGCCAAAACATGCAGTGTTGTACTGTTTGAATTCTTGGACCCTGGAAAAATATATAAAAATTTCATCATGGTGTACATGTTGCCTTTACATATTTGTGAGTGTCATTATATGTACAGTGTGTATGTGTGCAATGTTTTGTGTGTCCACTCTAGGTTGACACTCATTAGGTAGCCAGGGTTGCCAGGAGAACAGGGTTTATATGTGTTACTTTTTCTGGGAAACAGTTAGACCTGAGTGGAGTTTAGTATGTTTGCCTTTTACAGTTGGGCCTGTGTAGTCTGAATATTTACACTTAAAAATCACATGCTTCACTTTGTTATGCAGCCTAATGACACACTGTTTTTTTGTGTGAAAGTTACATTCTCAAAATTAATAAGTGTTCGAGTCAAACCTGTTTGCACTTATTTAGTAAGGGCAGCTTTCAGGGAGTGTGGGAATGCTATGATATGTTGGCCTTCTGAAGATGTGGATATGCAGTGTGATGATGCAGGACCAACCCCCTAAAAATAAAAAACAAATAAAACAACAAATGGGAATGAATGCCAACATGGTGTCACATTGACGAAGATGGTAGTTATCTTTAACATGGGATGTCGGACATAGCAACCAATAAGATTATACTTAAAAAATTGGGATCCACTTCTACAATATAATAATCATATTTTTGCTTGATTGCTATGGGCAACGTTCCATCTTAAATATAACTCACATAGTAGTAAATGTAACACATGGTCTGGAACACTTTAAAATCTGATAAAAAGGCTGAGCAGGCTTGTGTGTTCTGCTAATGATTGTACCATAAAACAGCCAGGATGTAGTAACTTTGCCATTAAAGCAGGCCTGTCCAAACTGCGGCACTCCAACTGTTGAGAAACTACACATCCCAGCATGCCCTGACACAGCTTTGCCATTCCCTGACCACAAAACTGTGTAAAGGCATGCTGGTATATGTAGTTTCACAACAGCTGGAGTCCAGCAGTTTGGACATGCCAGCATTTAAGTGTGCTTTGCGCCTTGCTTGGCTAATAAGTAATGTAATTAAGTTATTAATGTTTGTGTTGCATCTTAATTTCAGATGTTGCAGTTGGAGATCCCACAAGTTTTTCAGGGATACTTTACACCATGCGCCAACACCTGCAAGGAATGATGGATTGTGTGGACCATTTGCAAAAATTTGCTTGAGTTTTATTCTTTGATTTAAAAATAAAAAAAATTATTAACAAATAAAAAAATAAAAAAGTTGATTAAAGTTAACCGGGTGTTGTGTTTATTAATGCAAAAAAGGATCAGCAGATTGGCAGGCAGAATTTGTTTTTAAAAAAAAATTACACACATCTAACGTTACATTTTTACCAAAAAAAAAAGGAGATTATTGTGTTAAGAAACATGTAAACACCTTCATTCACAAACAACACCTTTAAAAATTAAAAAAGTGAAAAAAAAAAAAGAAAAAAAATTTACACTTTGACATGTTGATGGGCAATTATGGCAACAAAGTGTTAATTTTTTTTATTCTCAGACTTAATTGTTTTGGAACATTATCAATCATTACACTAATTGGGTTCGTAATTGAAAAGGGCTTGTGGTCTTTAAAAGGAAAGGTGTAATTGCACTTAATAGGCCAAAAAAACATTTTTGTGCGTTTTACCTTAAAAGTGTGCACTTTTACGCAAAACTTTGTAAATATACTCAAACTTAGTATTTTTACGATTAAGTATGTGTTATTGCGATGATTTCGCAATGCTGCGATGGTTTCGCATTACTGCGATGTCATTTGGCGTACGCCCACTTTGTGTAATACTGCGTGCGAATTTGCAAAAATACGTTGAGGGCGGAGGTTCGCAAATTTACTACATTAACGCAACTTTGCGAATATGTTGTGCGTCCGAAAAACTTTGCGAACAACTCGGAATGAGGGCCACTGTCCGAGTGACAGTGTGAACCTGGCTGCTGCTGCTGCTGCCGCTGGTGGCTGCCTGTAGGGGGAGCTGCAGCGGAAGCGCAGCTCCTCTCAGGCAGTTCAAGGGGCCATATGAGACAGAGCTACGTGAGGCAGTGGCTGCTGTCTTCGGCTCCCACAGTAATGTAAGGTGAGGAGGGGGTTCAGTTTACTATTAATGAGTGTGTGTATTGCTGTGTAAATGTATAGAATGTGTGTGTAACTATGTATATATGCTGTATGCATGTGTACTGTGTGTGCATATATGCTCTGTGTGTGTGTGTGTGTATGTATGTACAGTATGCTGTGTGCATGTATAGTGTGTGTGCATGCTGTGTGCATATATACTGTGTATATGTATGTACAGTGTGTGTATGTATAATATGCTGTGTGCATGTATACTATGTATGTGCATGCATACTATGTATGTATGTTTGCATGTATACCGTGTTAGTATGTATGTATGTATGTATGTATGTATACTGTGTGCATGTATACTGTGTGTGTGTGTATGATGTGTGCATGTAAACTGTGTACGCATGTATGCTGTGTACAGTATGTGTGTGTATGTCGATGTACAGATGTTCTGTGTGCGTATATATATTTTTATATATATATATATATATATATATATACATACATACACACACACACACCTTGTGCACGTACGGACCCCCCCCCCCCCCATGAAAATCCTGCGTTTGCCACTGATACCATACAGTAACAGGGTGCGTAGTCAGCTGTGTTAGCGTGCATTGCCTCCGTGTCCCTTACAGCAGCGCCAGTCCCGGCTCCCGGCAACGTCGCACATCTGCTGTAAGTAGGATGCGACACTGCCACAGCCTGACAGGGGATCTGGGAGAAGAAAGCAGGCTTTGCTGCTGTGAGGTGGGTGGACGTAAGGGGACAGGTAGATGCTGGAAACAGGACGGGGGACAGAGGGCATAGGCGTAGGAACGGGGGGGGGGCAGCTTGACCCCCCCCCACACACACACACAAACATGATGCGTCGCCCCTTTCTGTACTAGCCGTCTGTCTCTCAATTGGTGATGTATTACTGGAGGAGGCATGGCTGTGGGCCACGCCTTCTCCCAGTAATGTATCACCATTGAGGAGACAGCTGGGTATTACAGAAGAGGGGACACCGCCCACGGGGATGCAGAGGTAAGCGCCCCCCCGCACTGAAGGAGAGCGACCAGCACCACAGCGGAAGCGGAGGGGAGGGAGGGGAGGGAGGGGGGGGGGGGGTGTTTGAAGGAGAGGAGATCGGCACCACAGCAGGGGCGCCAGAATGAAATTCAAACTTGCCCCCCCAGTGTGAAATCATTCTGACGCCCCTGACAGAGGGCACTATATTAAAAACACACTGGACCACTCCAACAAAAATGGGGACTATAAAAAAAATAATTACAGAAAGGGACGCTGTAACTAAAAACACACTTGCCCTGTCCCCTACCAGGCCTGTCCCCGCACACTTGCCCTGTCCCCGCACACTCACCCTGTCCCGTACCAGGCCTGTCCCCGCACACTTGCCCTATCCCCGCACACTCACCCTGTCCCCGCACATCGCCTTGTCCCCTACCAGGCCTGTCCCTGCTCACTTACCGTCCCCGCACTCTCATCCTGTCACCCACTGCCCTAGTACTCCATGCCCCCAGCGTGATGAAAACGAGGGCGTGACGCATGGGTATGGCATTCTCTGTGAGGCCAAACCCCTTGTTACAATGCCACACTCTTCACAGGAGCATGTGCCGAACCCCCCCCTTCCTTCCCCTATTGTGGTGCCCCCCCTGTCATTTTGTTCTGGATCCGCCCCTGTTCAGGACCTCTGTAGCATGCTTAGGAATGACACAGTGACAATAGGTGAACAGCAGCCAATGTTTACTTTATACTGTATGTCTAATTAACATAGTAACTCACTTTGCTGTATTAGCAGAGCTAGGATTCAGGAATGTCACATTTCTCTTTATTATTTTTGCATTTTTAACATAATTTAAATGACTCGGTCACATGTTCTGCTCCTGCAATATAATACAAAGAATTTCATCTGTAGCGCACGATTCTTTGCTGAAGAATTTCAGGTGTTATTTCAATTCCGTTTCTAATTATACACTGCTGTAGCCGTTCTACATCATCATTGCAGGAGCTGTCACTTCTGAGAACACCCCTTACATAGTAGCCTATTGAGAGAATGCTTTACACAGTGACTTGTAATAGCATGACATAAGGAAAATCACAGCTACTGACACACTATATTGCTCTGTATGGGATACATCATACAGCAGGTGACACTACAACCCAGGGCTTAATAATGTAATGCGCTGAATATATATGTATATGTCCTGCATTTAAGAGTCATCAGCCTGAAGATTTTTTTAAGCTAAGTTGCTACCTATCTTAAATACCGTTACATCCGAATTCACAGGGTATCTTCACTGAATTATATATTAGACACTAGTAGGCGCTTTTATTTACTTCATCTTTTTAAATATATATATATAAATATACATACAAGGGTCCCCACCCCAAGCCGTCGTATCGCGGCACCTCCACACACACACACACACACACACACACACACACACACACACACACACACACACACACACACACACACACACACACACACACCTGGCAGCTGGCAGCACCCCTTCCTGTCTTCTTTAGTGCAGCTGACTTTGCACTGCAGAAACAACGCTGGGTGAGAGAGATGGGGAGTGTGTGTGTGTGTGTGTGTGTGTGTGTGTGTGTTTGATGGGCCCTGCGCATGCTCCCGCAAGGCAAATGCAGAAATTCCGATTTGCGATCCAACCTGAATTAGCCCCATAGTGTGAGATACAGGACAGGTTGGATACAGTGCGGGATACAGTGTGGGTTGGATACGGTGCTGGTTCGATACTGTGTGGGTTGGATACAGTGCTGGTTGGATACGGTGCTGGTTGGATACTGTGTGGGTTGGATACAGTGCGGGATACAGTGCTGGTTGGATACGGTGCTGGTTCGATACTGTGTGGGTTGGATACAGTGCGGGATACAGTGCTGGTTGGATACGGTGCTGGTTGGATACTGTGTGGGTTGGATACAGTGCGGGATACAGTGCTGGTTGGATACGGTGCTGGTTGGATACTGTGTGGGTTGGATACAGTGCGGGATACAGTGCTGGTTGGATACGGTGCTGGTTGGATACTGTGTGGGTTGGATACAGTGCGGGATACAGTGCTGGTTGGATACGGTGCTGGTTCGATACTGTGTGGGTTGGATACAGTGCGGGATACAGTGCTGGTTGGATACGGTGCTGGTTCGATACTGTGTGGGTTGGATACAGTGCGGGATACAGTGCTGGTTGGAGACGGTGCTGGTTCGATACTGTGTGGGTTGGATACAGTGCGGGATACAGTGCTGGTTGGATACGGTGCTGGTTCGATACTGTGTGGGTTGGATACAGTGCGGGATACAGTGCTGGTTGGATACGGTGCTGGTTCGATACTGTGTGGGTTGGATACAGTGCGGGATACAGTGCTGGTTGGAGACGGTGCTGGTTCGATACTGTGTGGGTTGGATACAGTACTGGTTGGAGACGGTGCTGGTTCGATACTGTGTGGGTTGGATACAGTGCGGGATACAGTGTGGGTTGGATACGGTGCTGGTTTTCGATACTGTGTGGGTTGGATACAGTGCGGGATACAGTGTGGGTTGGATACGGTGCTGGTTCGATACTGTGTGGGTTGGATACAGTGCGGGATACAGTGTGGGTTGGATACAGTGCTGGTTGGATACTGTGTGGGTTGGATACAGTGCTGGTTGGATACAGTGCTGGTTGAATACTGTGTGTGTTGGATACAGTGCGGGTCGAATACAGTCCTGGATAAATTACTGGTTGGATACAGTGTGGGTCGGAAACAGTGCAGGTTGAACACAGTGTGTGTCGGATACAGTGCGGGATTCACTGTGGATCGGATACAGGGGGTAATTCAGACCTGATTACAAGGGTGCGTTTTTTGCATCCCTGCGAGCAGGTAGTCGCCGCCTACAGGGGGAGGGGAAATTGCTGTGTAAGTGAACTAATTTTGAGCAGTCTCTGCACGGCCCAGGACTTCCTCTTCCAGTGCGATGATCAGGGCCGGGACTGACATCAGAAACCCTCCCTCCAAATGCCTGGTCCCTCCTGCGTTTTTCCGGATACTCCTTAAAAACGGTCAGTTGCCACCCACAAACGCCCTTTTCCTGTCAATCTCCTTGCAATCGTCTGTACGTTCAGATTTATTGCACCATCCGTTTGCTGACCGGCGCTCCCCGTTGCTGCGGACCGTCGAGCCTGTGCATTGCGGTGCATACGCATGCGCAGTTCAGACCTGATCGCCCGCTGTGTGAAAACGCACAGCAGCTATAAGGTCTGAATTACCCCCACATTGCGGAATAAACTGCGGGTCAGATACAGTGTGGGTCGTATACAGTGCTAGTTGGATACAGTTCGGATCGGATACAGTGCTGAATATATTGCTGGTTGGATGCAGTGTGGGATACAGTGCGGGTCATATATAGTGCGGGATACATTGCTGGTTGGATGCAGTGTTGGAAAGATATAGTGCGGGATACAGGGGGTCATTCAGATCTGATCGCTGCTGTGCGTTTTTACACAGCGGTCGATCAGATCCTAACTGCGCATGCATATGCACCTCAATGTGCAGGCGCTTCAGACAACAGCACCAGGCATCGCCGGCCAGCAATCGTTCCAATCGTAGTCCACGAAAAACGCATGTCGACCTTTTGACCTGTCGACCTAGAACATGTCGACCTAGAGCCCATGTCAACCTAGAAACCCTGTCGACCAATAGTGGTCGACCTAGATAGTGTCGACCTAGTTACTGTCAACCTAGAGACCGGATCCCATGCACCACAATGCACACGTGTCACCAAACAGCAACAAGCTGGTGCAATAATTTTGATTGCACAGCAATTCACAAGCTGATTGAAAGGAAGAGGCCATTTGTGGGTGGTAACTGGCCATTTTCTGGGAGTGTCAGGGAAAACACAGGCGTGCCCAAGCGTTTTCTGGGAGGGTGTGTGACGTCAGCTCCTCAATGGTGAGTGAGTTGTAAACGGATTTGCAGCTGTCCGCTGACTGAGGGATATTTTACACATGCAGTCACACACTTGCACGGGCGAATTTACTCTCCCCATTGGGCGGCGACTATCTGATCGCAGGACAACCAAATTTGCAGCACAGCGATCAGGTCTGAATTAGGCTCACACTGTAAGGAGCACTACTGTGTGGCATAATGTGTATAAGGGGTACTACTGTGTGGCGTAACATGAGTAAGGGGCACTACTGTGTGTTGTAATTTGAATTTGTGTTACTATTTTGTGGCCATGCCCTGTTTTCGGAACACACACCTTCCCTATTTCAAATATGGGGGGGCACCCATCCCCTTACTTTGCCAGGGGCGCTTGGACTCCTAGATACACCACTGCCAGCAGGGTCGGCAGTGCTGGAGTGCCGTAGGTATCCTCAGTGCGGGGGTGTCAGCAGCACAGTAGTGCCGGCGGTAATCTCACTGCGGGGGTGCCGGCAGTGCGGTTGGCGGTGTTGGTAGTGCGGGCAGCGGTGTCATTAGTGCAGTGTGGGCTGCCATTAATTCTATGGGGACTTGCTGATTGGCTTAGAGCCGTGACATATGGCTCTCTCAACCAATCAGCGGTCAGCCCATTGACTTAATGGGACTTTTGAAATTGGCGCTCGAGCTGAAACCGCGAGATCCAACAGCGGAACTTGTGCTTTTGCCTCAGGTCGGTTTCCGATGCAGCCAAGGCAGATCCGAGCCCCGGCTCGACTGCCTTGGATCCTGGATGTTCAGAGCAGTACGGATTTCTTAAAATCTGAACCACTCATCTCTAATAAATAGAGCATGGCTACATCGCAGGCGGGGGAGCCTGGCGTGCCTGGGCGCGTCTGCACCCATGCATGCCGGTGAGCGCACAGAGACACTCCCATTCACTTTGAATGGTGCGCATGCGTGTCTACGATGCACTCACATCCCAGTCGTGCCCAGCGATCCACCTCGCCGGGCGCACTCAGTTGCAGATGGAGCCATGATCAGTGTGGCTCCATCTGTGTATGTATATGTGTAAATATATATATATATATATATATATATATATATATATATTTCTCTGACGTCCTAGTGGATGCTGGGGACTCCGTCAGGACCATGGGGAAATAGCGGCTCCGCAGGAGACAGGGCCAATAATAAAAGCTTTAGGATCAGGTGGTGTGCACTGGCTCCTCCCCCTATGACCCCCCTCCAAGCCTCAGTTAGATTTTTGTGCCCGACAAAAAGGGTGCAATCTAGGTGGCTCTCCTGAGCTGCTTAGAATAAAAGTTTAAGTTAGGTTTTTTATTTTCAGTGAGTCCTGCTGGCAACAGGCTCACTGCTACGAGGGACTTAGGGGAGAGAAGAAAACTCACCTGCGTGCAGGATGGATTTGCTTCTTAGGCTACTGGACACCATTAGCTCCAGAGGGAGTCGGAACACAGGTCTCACCCTGGGGTTCGTCCCGGAGCCGTGCCGCCGACCCCCCTTGCAGATGCCGAAGTTGAAGAGGTCCAGAGGTCCAGAAACAGGCGGCAGAAGACTTTCAGTCTTCATAAGGTAGCGCACAGCACTGCAGCTGTGCGCCATTGTTGTCAGCACACTTCACCAACAGTCACCAACTGTCACTGAGGGTGCAGGGCGCTGGGGGGGGCGCCCTGGGCAGCAATGTATAATACCTTTTTATGGCTAAAATACATCACATATAGCCCTTGAGGCTATATGGATGTATTTAACCCCTGCCAGATCTCACAAACTCCGGGAGAAGAGCCCGCCAAAAAGGGGGCGGGGCCTATTCTCCTCAGCACACGGCGCCATTTTCCTGCTCAGCTCTGCTGTGAGGAAGGCTCCCAGGCTCTCCCCTGCACTGCACTACAGAAACAGGGTTAAAACAGAGAGGGGGGGCACTTATTTGGCGATATGATTACATATATAAAAATGCTATAAGGGAAAACACTTGTATAACGGGTTGTCCCTGTATAATTATAGCGTTTTTGGTGTGTGCTGGCAAACTCTCCCTCTGTCTCCCCAAAGGGCTAGTGGGGTCCTGTCCTCTGTCAGAGCATTCCCTGTGTGTGTGCTGTGTGTCGGTACGTGTGTGTCGACATGTAGGAGGACGATGTTGGTGAGGAGGCGGAGCAAATTGCCTGTATTGGTGATGTCACTCTCTAGGGAGTCGACACTGGAATGGATGGCTTATTTAGGAATTACGTGATAATGTCAACACGCTGTAAGGTCGGTTGACGACATGAGACGGCCGGCAAACAAATTAGTACCTGTCCAGGCGTCTCAGACACCGTCAGGGGCTTGTAAAAACGCCCATTTACCTCAGTCGGTCGACACAGACACAGACACGGACACTGACTCCAGTGTCGACGGTGAAGAAACAAACGTATTTTCCTTTAGGGCCACACGTTTCATGTTAAGGGCAATGAAGGAGGTGTTACATATTTCTGATACTACAAGTACCACAAATAAGGGTATTATGTAGGGTGTGAATAAACTACTTGTAGTTTTTCCTGAATCAGATAAATTAAATGAAGTGTGTGATGATACGTGGGTTTCCTCCGATAGAAAATTATTGGCGGTATACCCTTTCCCGCCAGAAGTTAGGGCGAGTTGGGAAACACACCTTAGGGTGAATAAGGCGCTCACACGCTTATAAAAACAAGTGGCGTTACCGTCTCCAGATACGGCAGCCCTCAAGGAGCCAGCTGATAGGAAGCTGAAAAATATCCTAAAAGTATATACACATATACTGGTGTTATACTACGACCAGCAATCGCCTCAGCCTGGATGTGCAGCGCTGAGGGGGCTTGGTCGGATTTCCTGACTGAAAATATTGATACCCTTGACAGGGACAAGATTTTATTGACTATAGAGCATTTTAAGGATGCATTTCTATATATGCGAGATGCGCAGAGGGATATTTGCATTCTGGCATCAAGAGTAAATGTGATGTCCATATCTGCCAGACGACAGTGGTCAGGTGATGCAGATTCCAGACGGCACATGGAAGTATTGCCGTATAAAGGGGCGGTCCATCGGACCTGGTGGCCATGGTAACAGCTGAAAAATCCACCTTTTGTTACCCCAAGTCACATCTCAGCAGAAAAGGACACAGTCTTTTCAGTCTCAGTCCTTTCGTCCCCATAAGGGCAGGCGGGCAAAAGGGCCAGTCATATCTGCCCAGGGGTAGAGGAAAGGGAAGAAGACTGCAGCAGGCAGCCCATTCCCAGGAACAGAAGCCCTCCACAGCTTCTGCCAAGTCCGCAGCATGACGCTGGGGCCGTACAAGCGGACTCAGGTGCGGTAGGGGGTCATCTCAAGAGTTTCAGCACGCAGTGGGCTCACTCACAAGTGGACTCCTGGATCCTACACGTAGTATCCCAGGTGTACATTGGAAATTCGAGACGTCTCCCCCTCACAAGTTCCTGAAGTCTGCTTTACCAACGTCTCCCTCCGACAGGGAGGCAGTATTGGGAACAATTCACAGGCTGTATTCCCAGCAGGTGATAATCAAAGTACCCCTTCTACAACAAGGGAAGGGGTATTATTCCACACTATATTGTGGTACTGAAGCCAGACGGCTAGGTGAGATCTGAAATATTTGAACACTTACATACAAGCGTTCAAATCAAGATGGAGTCACTCAGAGCAGTGATAGCGAACCAGGAAGAAGGGGACGATATGGTGTCACTGGATATCAGGGACGCTTACCTACATGTCCAAATTTGCCCTTCTCACCAAGGGTACCTCAGGTTCGTGGTACAGAACTGTCACTATCAGTTCAGACGCTGCCGTTTGGATTGTCCACGGCACCCCGGGTCTTTACCAAGGTAATGGCCGAAATGATGATTCTTCTTAAAAGAAATATGGACGCTTTTTCTGATAAGGGCAAGGTCCAGAGAACAGTTGGAGGTCGGAGTAGCACTATCTTAAGTAGTTCTACGACAGCACGAGTGGATTCTAAATATTCCAAAATCGCAGTTTTTTCCGACGACACGTCTACTGTTCCTAGGGATGATTCTGGACACAGTCCAGAAAAGGATGTTTTCTCCCGGAGAAGAAAGCCAGGGAGTTATCCGAGCTAGTCAGGAACCTCCTAACACCAGGAAAAGTATCAGTGCATCATTGCACAAGGATCCTGTGAAAAATGGTGGTTTCTTACAAAGCGATCCCATTCGGTAGATTTCACGCAAGAACCTTTACGTGGGATCTGCTGGAAAAATGGTCCGGATCGCATCTTCAGATGCATCAGCGGATAACCCTGTCTCCAAGGACAAGGGTGTTTCTTCTGCGGTGGCTGCAGAGTGCTCATCTATGAAAGGGCCGCAGATTCGGCATTCAGGACTGGGTCCTGGTGACCACGGATGCCAGCCTGAGTGGCTGGGGAGCAGTCACACAAGGAAAAAATTTCCAGAGAGTGTGATCGAGTCTGGAGACTTCTCTCCACATAAATATACTGGAGCTAAGGGCAATTTACAATGCTCTAAGCTTAGCAAGACCTCTGCTTCAAGGTCAGCCGGTATTGATCCAGTGGGACAACATCACGGCAGTCGCCCACGTAAACAGACAGGGCGGCACAAGAAGCAGGAGGGAAATGGCAGAAACTGCAAGGATTCTTCGCTGGGCGAAAAATCATGTGATAACACTCTCAGCAGTGTTCATTCCGGGAGTGGAAAACTGGGAAGCAGACTTCCTCAGCAGGCATGACCTCCACCCGGGAGAGTGGGGACTTCATCGGGAAGTCTTCCACATGATTGTAAACCGTTGTGAAAAACCAAAGGTGGACATGATGGCGTCCCGCCTGAACAAAAAACTAGATATTGCGCCAGGTCAAGGGACCCTCAGGCAATAGCGGTGGACGCTCTGGTAACACTGTGGATGTACCAGTCAGAGTATGTGTTCCCTCCTATGCCTCTCATACAAAAAGTACTGAGAATCATGAGAGGGAGATGAGTAAGAATGATACTCGTGGTTCCGGATTGGCCAAGAAGGACTTGGTACCCGAAACTTCAAGAGATGTTCACGGAAGACCCGTGGCCTCTACCTTTAAGAAAGGACCTGCTCCAGCAGGGGCCTTGTCTGTTCCAAGACTTACCGCGGCCGCGTTTGACGGCATGGCGGTTGAACGCCGGATCCTGAAAGGGCATTCCAGATGAAGTCATCCCTACCCTGGTCGAAGACAGGAAGGATGTAACCGCAAAACATTTTCACCGCATTTGGCGAAGATATGTTGCGTGGTGTGAGGCCAAGAAGGCCCCTACAGAGGAATTCCAACTGGGTCGTTTCCTACATTTCCTGAAAACAGGACTGTCTATGGGCCTAAAATTAGGGTCCATTAAGGTTCAAATTTCGGCCCTGTCGAATTTCTTCCAGAAAGAACTGGCTTTAGTGCCTGACGTTCAGATGTTTGTAAAAGGGGTACTGCATATACAGCCTCCTTTTGTGCCCCAGTGGCACCTTGGGATCTCAATGTTGTTTTGAGTTTCCTAAAGTCACATTGGTTTGAACCACTCACCACTGTGGACTTAAAATATCTCACATGGAAGGTGACGATGCTATTAGCCCTGGCTTCAGCCAGGCATGTGTCAGAATTGGCGGCTTTATCATATATAAAGCCCTTACTTAATTTTTCATTCTGACAGGGCAGAATTGAGGACTCGTCCTCAATTTCTCCTTAAGGTGTTTTCTGTTTTTCACATGAACCAACCTATTGTGGTACCTGCGGGTACTAGGGACTTGGAGGACTCCAAGTTACTTGACGTTGTCAGTAGAGATGAGCGCCTGAAATTTTTCGGGTTTTGTGTTTTGGTTTTGGGTTCGGTTCCGCGGCCGTGTTTTGGGTTCGAACGCGTTTTGGCAAAACCTCACCAAATTATTTTTGTCGGATTCGGGTGTGTTTTGGATTCGGGTGTTTTTTTCCAAAAACACTAAAAAACAGCTTAAATCATAGAATTTGGGGGTCATTTTGATCCCAAAGTATTATTAACCTCAAAAACCATAATTTACACTCATTTTCAGTCTATTCTGAATACCTCACACCTCACAATATTATTTTTAGTCCTAAAATTTGCACCGAGGTCGCTGTGTGAGTAAGATAAGCGACCCTAGTGGCCGACACAAACACCGGGCCCATCTAGGAGTGGCACTGCAGTGTCACGCAGGATGTCCCTTCCAAAAAACCCTCCCCAAACAGCACATGACGCAAAGAAAAAAAGAGGCGCAATGAGGTAGCTGTGTGAGTAAGATTAGCGACCCTAGTGGCCGACACAAACACCGGGCCCATCTAGGAGTGGCACTGCAGTGTCACGCAGGATGGCCCTTCCAAAAAACCCTCCCCAAACAGCACATGACGCAAAGAAAAAAAGAGGCGCAATGAGGTAGCTGTGTGAGTAAGATTAGCGACCCTAGTGGCCGACACAAACACCGGGCCCATCTAGGAGTGGCACTGCAGTGTCACGCAGGATGGCCCTTCCAAAAAACCCTCCCCAAACAGCACATGACGCAAAGAAAAAAAGAGGCGCAATGAGGTAGCTGACTGTGTGAGTAAGATTAGCGACCCTAGTGGCCGACACAAACACCGGGCCCATCTAGGAGTGGCACTGCAGTGTCACGCAGGATGTCCCTTCCAAAAAACCCTCCCCAAACAGCACATGACGCAAAGAAAAAAAGAGGCGCAATGAGGTAGCTGTGTGAGTAAGATTAGCGACCCTAGTGGCCGACACAAACACCGGGCCCATCTAGGAGTGGCACTGCAGTGTCACGCAGGATGGCCCTTCCAAAAAACCCTCCCCAAACAGCACATGACGCAAAGAAAAAAAGAGGCGCAATGAGGTAGCTGTGTGAGTAAGATTAGCGACCCTAGTGGCCGACACAAACACCGGGCCCATCTAGGAGTGGCACTGCAGTGTCACGCAGGATGTCCCTTCCAAAAAACCCTCCCCAATCAGCACATGATGCAAAGAAAAAGAAAAGAAAAAAGAGGTGCAAGATGGAATTATCCTTGGGCCCTCCCACCCACCCTTATGTTGTATAAACAAAACAGGACATGCACACTTTAACCAACCCATCATTTCAGTGACAGGGTCTGCCACACGACTGTGACTGATATGACGGGTTGGTTTGGACCCCCCCCAAAAAAGAAGCAATTAATCTCTCCTTGCACAAACTGGCTCTACAGAGGCAAGATGTCCACCTCATCTTCACCCTCCGATATATCACCGTGTACATCCCCCTCCTCACAGATTATCAATTCGTCCCCACTGGAATCCACCATCTCAGCTCCCTGTGTACTTTGTGGAGGCAATTGCTGCTGGTCAATGTCTCCGCGGAGGAATTGATTATAATTCATTTTAATGAACATCATCTTCTCCACATTTTCTGGATGTAACCTCGTACGCCGATTGCTGACAAGGTGAGCGGCGGCACTAAACACTCTTTCGGAGTACACACTTGTGGGAGGGCAACTTAGGTAGAATAAAGCCAGTTTGTGCAAGGGCCTCCAAATTGCCTCTTTTTCCTGCCAGTATAAGTACGGACTGTGTGACGTGCCTACTTGGATGCGGTCACTCATATAATCCTCCACCATTCTATCAATGTTGAGAGAATCATATGCAGTGACAGTAGACGACATGTCCGTAATCGTTGTCAGGTCCTTCAGTCCGGACCAGATGTCAGCATCAGCAGTCGCTCCAGACTGCCCTGCATCACCGCCAGCGGGTGGGCTCGGAATTCTGAGCCTTTTCCTCGCACCCCCAGTTGCGGGAGAATGTGAAGGAGGAGATGTTGACAGGTCGCGTTCCGCTTGACTTGACAATTTTGTCACCAGCAGGTCTTTCAACCCCAGCAGACCTGTGTCTGCCAGAAAGAGAGATCCAAGGTAGGCTTTAAATCTAGGATCGAGCACGGTGGCCAAAATGTAGTGCTCTGATTTCAACAGATTGACCACCCGTGAATCCTTGTTAAGCGAATTAAGGGCTGCATCCACAAGTCCCACATGCCTAGCGGAATCGCTCCGTGTTAGCTCCTCCTTCAATGCCTCCAGCTTCTTCTGCAAAAGCCTGATGAGGGGAATGACCTGACTCAGGCTGGCAGTGTCTGAACTGACTTCACGTGTGGCAAGTTCAAAGGGCATCAGAACCTTGCACAACGTTGAAATCATTCTCCACTGCACTTGAGACAGGTGCATTCCACCTACTATATCGTGCTCAATTGTATAGGCTTGAATGGCCTTTTGCTGCTCCTCCAACCTCTGAAGCATATAGAGGGTTGAATTCCACCTCGTTACCACTTCTTGCTTCAGATGATGGCAGGGCAGGTTCAGTAGTTTTTGGTGGTGCTCCAGTTTTCTGTACGTGGTGCCTGTACGCCGAAAGTGTCCCGCAATTCTTCTGGCCACCGACAGCATCTCTTGCACGCCCCTGTCGTTTTTTAAAAAATTCTGCACCACCAAATTCAAGGTATGTGCAAAACATGGGACGTGCTGGAATTGGCCCAGATTTAATGCACACACAATATTGCTGGCGTTGTCCGATGCCACAAATCCACAGGAGAGTCCAATTGGGGTAAGCCATTCCGCGATGATCTTCCTCAGTTGCCGTAAGAGGTTTTCAGCTGTGTGCGTATTCTGGAAAGCGGTGATACAAAGCGTAGCCTGCCTAGGAAAGAGTTGGCGTTTGCGAGATGCTGCTACTGGTGCCGCCGCTGCTGTTCTTGCGGCGGGAGTCCATACATCTACCCAGTGGGCTGTCACAGTCATATAGTCCTGACCCTGCCCTGCTCCACTTGTCCACATGTCCGTGGTTAAGTGGACATTGGGTACAGCTGCATTTTTTAGGACACTGGTGACTCTTTTTCTGAGGTCTGTGTACATTTTCGGTATCGCCTGCCTAGAGAAATGGAACCTAGATGGTATTTGGTACCGGGGACACAGTACCTCCAACAAGTCTCTAGTTGGCTCTGCAGTAATGATGGATACCGGAACCACGTTTCTCACCACCCAGGATGCCAAGGCCTCAGTTATCCGCTTTGCAGTAGGATGACTGCTGTGATATTTCATCTTCCTCGCAAAGGACTGTTGAACAGTCAATTGCTTACTGGAAGTAGTACAAGTGGGCTTACGACTTCCCCTCTGGGATGACCATCGACTCCCAGCGGCAACAACAGCAGCGCCAGCAGCAGTAGGCGTTACACGCAAGGATGCATCGGAGGAATCCCAGGCAGGAGAGGACTCGTCAGAATTGCCAGTGACATGGCCTGCAGGACTATTGGCATTCCTGGGGAAGGAGGAAATTGACACTGAGGGAGTTGGTGGGGTGGTTTGCGTGAGCTTGGTTACAAGAGGAAGGGATTTACTGGTCAGTGGACTGCTTCCGCTGTCACCCAAAGTTTTTGAACTTGTCACTGACTTATTATGAATGCGCTGCAGGTGACGTATAAGGGAGGATGTTCCGAGGTGGTTAACGTCCTTACCCCTACTTATTACAGCTTGACAAAGGGAACACACGGCTTGACACCTGTTGTCTGCATTTCTGGTGAAATACCTCCACACCGAACTGACCGAAGAGCTGATTTTTTTGGTATTTTCACCTGGCATGTCAACGGCCATATTCCTCCCACGGACAACAGGTGTCTCCCCGGGTGCCTGACTTAAACAAACCACCTCACCATCAGAATCCTCCTGGTCAATTTCCTCCCCAGCGCCAGCAACACCCATATCCTCCTCATCCTGGTGTACTTCAACACTGACATCTTCAATCTGACTATCAGGAACTGGACTGCGGGTGCTCCTTCCAGCACTTGCAGGGGGCGTGCAAATGGTGGAAGGCGCATGCTCTTCACGTCCAGTGTTGGGAAGGTCAGGCATCGCAACCGACACAATTGGACTCTCCTTGTGGATTTGGGATTTCGAAGAATGCACAGTTCTTTGCTGTGCTGCTTTTGCCAGCTTGAGTCTTTTCATTTTTCTAGCGAGAGGCTGAGTGCTTCCATCCTCATGTGAAGCTGAACCACTAGCCATGAACATAGGCCAGGGCCTCAGCCGTTCCTTGCCACTCCGTGTGGTAAATGGCATATTGGCAAGTTTACGCTTCTCCTCCGACAATTTTATTTTAGGTTTTGGAGTCCTTTTTTTACTGATATTTGGTGTTTTGGATTTGACATGCTCTGTACTATGACATTGGGCATCGGCCTTGGCAGACGACGTTGCTGGCATTTCATCGTCTCGGCCATGACTAGTGGCAGCAGCTTCAGCACGAGGTGGAAGTGGATCTTGATCTTTCCCTAATTTTGGAACCTCAACATTTTTGTTCTCCATATTTTAATAGGCACAACTAAAAGGCACCTCAGGTAAACAATGGAGATGGATGGATTGGATACTAGTATACAATTATGGACGGGCTGCCGAGTGCCGACACAGAGGTAGCCACAGCCGTGAACTACCGCACTGTACTGTGTCTGCTGCTAATATATAGACTGGTTGATAAAGAGATAGTATACTCGTAACTAGTATGTATGTATAAAGAAAGAAAAAAAAACCACGGTTAGGTCACTGGTATATACAATTATGGACGGGCTGCCGAGTGCCGACACAGAGGTAGCCACAGCCGTGAACTACCGCACTGTACTGTGTCTGCTGCTAATATATAGACTGGTTGATAAAGAGATAGTATACTCGTAACTAGTATGTATGTATAAAGAAAGAAAAAAAAACCACGGTTAGGTCACTGGTATATACAATTATGGACGGGCTGCCGAGTGCCGACACAGAGGTAGCCACAGCCGTGAACTACCGCACTGTACTGTGTCTGCTGCTAATATATAGACTGGTTGATAAAGAGATAGTATACTCGTAACTAGTATGTATGTATAAAGAAAGAAAAAAAAACCACGGTTAGGTGGTATATACAATTATGGACGGGCTGCCGAGTGCCGACACAGAGGTAGCCACAGCCGTGAACTACCGCACTGTACTGTGTCTGCTGCTAATATATAGACTGGTTGATAAAGAGATAGTATACTCGTAACTAGTATGTATGTATAAAGAAAGAAAAAAAAACCACGGTTAGGTGGTATATACAATTATGGACGGGCTGCCGAGTGCCGACACAGAGGTAGCCACAGCCGTGAACTACCGCACTGTACTGTGCTGCTGCTAATATATAGACTGGTTGATAAAGAGATAGTATACTCGTAACTAGTATGTATGTATAAAGAAAGAAAAAAAAACCACGGTTAGGTGGTATATACAATTATGGACGGGCTGCCGAGTGCCGACACAGAGGTAGCCACAGCCGTGAACTACCGCACTGTACTGTGTCTGCTGCTAATATATAGACTGGTTGATAAAGAGATAGTATACTCGTAACTAGTATGTATGTATAAAGAAAGAAAAAAAAACCACGGTTAGGTCACTGGTATATACAATTATGGACGGGCTGCCGAGTGCCGACACAGAGGTAGCCACAGCCGTGAACTACCGCACTGTACTGTGTCTGCTGCTAATATATAGACTGGTTGATAAAGAGATAGTATACTCGTAACTAGTATGTATGTATAAAGAAAGAAAAAAAAACCACGGTTAGGTCACTGGTATATACAATTATGGACGGGCTGCCGAGTGCCGACACAGAGGTAGCCACAGCCGTGAACTACCGCACTGTACTGTGTCTGCTGCTAATATAGACTGGTTGATAAAGAGATAGTATACTACTAATATTATATACTGGTGGTCAGGTCACTGGTCACTAGTCACACTGGCAGTGGCACTCCTGCAGCAAAAGTGTGCACTGTTTAATTTTAATATAATATTATGTACTCCTGGCTCCTGCTATAACCTATAACTGGCACTGCAGTAGTGCTCCCCAGTCTCCCCCACAATTATAAGCTGTGTGAGCTGAGCAGTCAGACAGATATATAATATATATAGATGATGCAGCACACTGGCCTGAGCCTGAGCAGTGCACACAGATATGGTATGTATGTGACTGAGTCACTGTGTGCTGTGTATCGCTTTTTTCAGGCAGAGAACGGATTATAAATAAAAGTGGTGGTCACTGGTCACTATCAGCAAAACTCTGCACTGTACACTACTGAGTACTCCTAATGCTCCCCAAAATTAGTAAATCAAGTGTCTAAACGGAGAGGACGCCAGCCACGTCCTCTCCCTATCAATCTCAATGCACGTGTGAAAATGGCGGCGACGCGCGGCTCCTTATATAGAATCCGAGTCTCGCGATAGAATCCGAGCCTCGCGAGAATCCGACAGCGTCATGATGACGTTCGGGCGCGCTCGGGTTAACCGAGCAAGGCGGGAAGATCCGAGTCGCTCGGACTCGTGAAAAAAAACATGAAGTTCTGGCGGGTTCGGATTCAGAGAAACCGAACCCGCTCATCTCTAGTTGTCAGGGCCCTGAAAAATATGTTTCCAGGAAGGCTGGAGTCAGAAAATCTGACTCGCTGTTTAGCCTGTATGCACCCAACAAGATGGGTGCTCCTGCTTCTAAGCAGACGATTGCTCGCTGGATTTGTAATACAATTCAGTTTACACATTCTGTGGCAGGCCTGCCACAGCCAAAATCGGTAAAAGCCCATTCCAAAAGGAAGGGGGCTCATCTTGGGCGACTGCCCGAGGGGTCTCGGCTTTACAACTTTGCCGAGCAGTTACTTGGTCAGGGGAAAACACGTTTGCTAAATTCTACAAATTTGATACCCTGGCTGAGGAGGACATGGAGTTCTCTCATTCGGTGCTGCAGGGTCATCCGCACTCTCCCGCCCGTTTGGGAGCTTTGGTATAATCCCCATGGTCCTGACGGAGTCCCCAGCATCCACTAGGACGTCAGAGAAAATAAGATTTTACTTACCGATAAATCTATTTCTCGTAGTCCGTAGTGGATGCTGGGCGCCCATCCCAAGTGCGGATTGTCTGCAATACTTGTACATAGTTATTGTTACAAAAATCGGGTTATTCTTGTTGTGAGACATCTTTTCAGAGGCTCCTTCGTTGTTATCATACTGTTAACTGGGTTCAGATCACAGGTTGTACGGTGTGATTGGTGTGGCTGGTATGAGTCTTACCCGGGATTCAATATCCTTCCTTATTATGCACGCTCGTCCGGGCACAGTATCCTAACTGAGATAGGCGGCACTCAAAATGGTCTTATTAGAATAAAAAAACACACTACAGCATCAGTGTCAGTTTCTAAAGTTTCAGAATTGAATTTGTCTTCAGAGAACACTTGTACAAACAATAAGATTTACCTAAATAGACTACTTAAGCCAGAGACACCCGTGCTGCAGTGGAATCCGTCAGGGAGCGGCGTGCTGATGTCATCTAGGCTGGACCCGACTGGTCCAGCGACCCGCTTACCCCACAGTTGCCATGGAAACCAGAATAACACTCATTGTGCACAGGACAGGAGACCGGAGCTGCCTAGAAGAAAGATAGCAGTAAAGTAAAGCCATATACAGTAATGGAGAAAAAGAAACAGCTAAATAAAAACAAGGCATCTTAAAGTAGGATACTATAGAATAGATTAGTATACAGTATACCAAAAACAAGATGGCAATAATAATATAGGTAGCAGACAAGTAGCAAAGTATCACAGCCGATAGACATACATAAATCGTAGTGTAGTAGAGGAGAAAAAAATGAGCCCCAACAAGTAAAGCAAAAGATAAAAGTTTAAAGAAGGCACTGTAAAGAAAGATATTCATTGAGTCATGAAGGATGGATGGTATTTAAGGTGAAGATCCATTTGGCCTCCATCCGCAACAGCATCTTATTGCGATCTCCTCCACGAGTTAAACAAGGTGCTTGATCAATCATTTTATAGTGTAGCATGGCAAGTGGATGCTTACAGTCTCTAAAGTGCCTCGTTACTGGTTGATCACAGGTTTTCCCCTCCAACACTTGACGGTTTGCACATCGATGTGCTGCCATTCTTTCCTTAAATTGACGTGATGTCTTACCGACATACATCAAACCACAAGGGCAGCGGATAATATAAACAACAAACTTACTGCATATCTCCAAAACTGGGAGGACAGGAGGAGGGACGCTTTGGCGTGTGGCTTTGCAGGAGTGCCATGATCGCAAACCACACCCCATTTTTCATCATTATGGGGGCATAGCTAGGCATGGCCAGCGTTCTCCCAGGACAGTCTGTATAAGTAACTCTACGGATGCACTAGTTAACCAGGATGGGAAATCTTTAGGAAAACAAACAAATAAAGGAACTGATGAACTAAAATGTATGCTTGCAAACGCAAGAAGTCTAGCAGGTAAAATGGGGGAATTGGAATTGTTAGCATCAAAGGCTGAATATGACATTATAGGTATTATGGAAACATGGTGGGATGACGTTCACGACTGGGTTGCTAACTTGGAGGGGTATTCTCTTTTTAGGAGGGACTGGGCTAACAAAAGAGGAGGAGGTGTATGTCTTTATGTTAAACCATCACTTAAACCATACCTAAAGGAGGTTATCTATGAGGAGACTGGCGATAATGTGGAGTCACTATGGGTAGAAATCTCAAGTGGGGGAATTGATGCAAAAAAACTAGTCATAGGCAGGTGCTACAAACAGACGGCTATTAGCATACATGAGGAAGAACAACTATTGCAGCAAATCAAAACGGCTGCGGTATTGGGGTACATCCATGTCATTGGGGATTTTAATTACCCGGATGTAAACTGGAGTAACGTTTCATGTGCTAATGCGAGGGGCAGCAGGTTCTTAAATATGATTAGGGATCACTACTTGTCTCAATTAGTTGAGGACCCAACTAGGGGTAAAACTACCCTGGATCTAGTAATTACTAATAATGTGGACATTATATCAAACACTAAAATTGGGGAGACTTTGGGTAACAGTGATCACTATATGATCACATTCGACATCAGTTTCAGGAAACATAGCTACAGGGGTTCCACCAAAACTTTTAACTTTAGGAAGGCTAATTTCAGTATGCTTAGATGTGCACTTAACGACATAGAGTGGGAGGTTCTGTTTAATAACAAGAACACTTCGGAAATGTGGGATGTTTTAAAAGGGTTGCTGGATAGCAATATTCATAACTTTATTCCCATGGGCAGTAAACGCAGGAGTATTAAACTCAAACCGATGTGGCTTAATGAGAAGGTTAAGGCAGAAATGGATAAAAAAAAGCGGGCTTTCAAAGCATTTAAATCTAATGGAAAGGAGGAGTCTTTCAAGTATTACAAGGAGTGTAATAAGAAATGCAAAAAAGCAATAATAGCAGCTAAAATGGAAAATGAAAAGCAAATCACTTTAGAGAGTAAAACCAATCCTAAAAAGTTTTTTAAATACATAAACGGTAAAAGGTTAAAAAAGGAGAATATAGGTCCATTAAAAGATGAATTAGGAGAATTGATAAATGATGACAAAATGAAAGCGGAAATACTAAACAAATTCTTTTCATCGGTATTCACCAGTGAAGAACTGATGGTGGGAGTAGAGTATAACAATTGTGACAGTAATGATTCATGGTTAGATACTTGTTTAAGCGAAGAAGTAGTCCGGGAGAGACTAAGCAAAATTAAGATTAATAAATCACCTGGTCCTACTCCTGATGGACTTCACCCGAGGGTTCTTATGGAGCTTAGTTCACAACTAGCACGACCCCTATACTTGATTTTAAATAGTTCAATTAGATCAGGCATGGTACCGAAGGATTGGCGTATAGCTGAGGTAGTGCCATTATTTAAAAAGGGATCCAAAAATCTTCCGTGAAACTATAGACCAGTTAGTTTAACATCTATAGTGGGGAAAATATTGGAAGGAATTCTAAGGGACGTCATACAGGAGTATCTAAAGTCCGCTAGGATTATGAGCAAGAACAAGCATGGGTTTGTGAGGGACAGGTCATGTCAGACTAACTTAATTAGCTTCTACGAGGAAGTGAGCAATAATCTTGATCAAGGAAAAGCAGTGGATGTGGTCTTCCTAGATTTTGCAAAGGCCTTCGATACAGTTCCTCACAGGAGACTAATGATCAAATTAAAGGAGATTGGCCTATGAAAAACTATTTGCACATGGATAAGCAGCTGGTTGGATAGCAGGGTACAGCGAGTAGTGGTCAACGGGAAGTCCTGAACCTGGTCCCCAGTAGTCAGCGGAATACCACAAGGGTCCGTACTTGGACCACTACTGTTCAGCATATTTATCAATGACCTAGAAATAGGCCTGGAAAGCACAGTGTCAATCTTTGCAGATGATACTAAACTGTGTAAGGTAATTAATTCAGAATTGGACGTTGAGTCCTTGCAGAATGATCTATCTAAACTTGAACTCTGGGCGTCTAAATGGAAAATGAGGTTCAATATAGACAAATGCAAGGTTATGCATTTTGGGACTAAAAACAAACTTGCATCCTACATATTAAATGGGGAACGCATAGGGGAAACAGAGTTGGAAAAAGATTTGGGGTATTCATTGATAATAGGCTTAATAACCGTACACAATGTCAAAACGCAGTAAAGAAAGCAAGTAAGGTGCTAGCGTGCATAAAAAGGGGAATTGAGACAAGGTACTCGGATGTAATCATGCCGCTGTATAAGGCATTGGTACGTCCACACCTGGAATATTGTGTTCAGTTTTGGGCACCATTGTATAAAAAAGACATCAGTGAACTCTAAAGTGTTCAAAGGCGAGCTACTAAATTGATTAAAGGCCTAGAAGGACTGGACTGTAAGGAAAGACTTACTAGGCTGAATATGTATACACTAGAAAAGAGGTGCCTAAGAGGAGATATTATTAATATCTTCAAATATGTAAAGGGACATCACAAAGAGTTATCAGAGGAATTATTTATTAAAAGAACACAGTTTAGGACACGTGGGCACTCGCTGCGACTGGAGGATAGAAAGTTCCGAACGCAATGGAGGAAAGGGTTCTTCACTGTTAGGGCAATCAGGATGTGGAATTCCCTGCCAGGGAAGGTGGTAATGGCGGACTCTGTAATTGGATTTAAAAAAGGAATGGATAAATTTCTGAAAAAGCTATCCAAGGTTATAATAATTAAAATATCAAAGTGGTTAATTCGGGGGTAACATGAGTTATAGTAGCTAACTAGTCATAAAACATTATTTAGCAAGTATGTAGAATCATCACAACTTAAAACAGATTGAACACGATGGGCAATTTGCCTCTATTCAACCTCAAATACTATATTACTATGTTACTATCTCTGGTGAATAGACGCTGTGTGCATGCGCACAGCGTCTATTCACTGCTGCTCTGCTAGGCAGAGCAGTGAGTGCAGGAACCTCCCAACTGCCCCCCCACCGTGGGAGACAGTGGCCCGTGGGTGGGACAGTCCTAAAAAAACTGGACTGTCCCGCGAAAATCGAGACAGTTGGGAGGTAAGTCTTATTGTTTGTACAAGTGTTCTCTGAAAACGGATGAAATTCTGAAACGTAAGAAACTGACAGTGTTACCGCAGTGTGTTTCTTTATTCTAATAAGACCCCTTTGAGTGCCGCCTATCTCTGCAACTATTATATACCTCAAGTCTGGAGGGCACCGGGGCATGTGTTAGTGATGAGCGGGTTCGGTTCCTCGGAATCCGAACCCCCCCGAACTTCAGCCTTTTTACACGGATCCGAGGCAGACTCGGATCTTCCCGCCTTGCTCGGCTAACCCAAGCGCGCCCGAACGTCATCATCCCGCTGTCGGATTCTCGCGAGGCTCGGATTCTATCGCGAGACTCGGATTCTATATAAGGAGCCGCGCGTCGCCGCCATTTTCACACGTGCATTGAGATTTATAGGGAGAGGACGTGGCTGGCGTCCTCTCCATTTAGATTAGAAGAGAGAGAGTGAGAGTGAGACACTTGATTTACTGGAGCTTAGGAGTACTCAGAGAGTGCAGAGTTTACTAGTGACTGACCAGTGACCACCAGTGCAGTTTTTTAATTATATTATTATTTAATATAATCCGTTCTCTGCCTGAAAAAAAATGATACACAGTGACACAGTAACAGTATACCATATCTGTGCTCAGCCTCAGTGTGCTGCATCATCTATGTATATCTGACTGTGCTGAGTGCTCAGTGCTCACACAGCTTAATTGTGGGGGAGACTGGGGAGCAGTAGCAGGAGTACATATTATTTAACAGTGCACACTTTTGCTGCCAGAGTGCCACTGCCAGTGTGACTGACCAGTGACCACTGTCTGACCACCAGTATATTGTGATTGTCCGCCTGAAAAAGTTAAACACTCGTCGTGTGGTGTTTTTATTCTATAAACGCATTCTGCTGACAGTGTCCAGCAGGTCCGTCATTAATTATATAATATATACCTGTCCGGCTGCAGTAGTGATATATATATATTTTTATATCATTATCATCCAGTCTATATTAGCAGCAGACGCAGTACGGTAGTCCACGGCTGTAGCTACCTCTGTGTCGGCAGTCGCTCGTCCATCCATAATTGTATACCACCTACCTGTGGTGTTTTTTTTTTTTTTCTATCTTCTTGATACTACTAGTAGCTTACTTTAGGAGTCTGCAGTGCTGCTGACAGTGTCCAGCAGGTCCGTCATTATATAATATATACCTGTCCGGCTGCAGTAGTGATATATATATATTTCTCTGACGTCCTAGTGGATGCTGGGAACTCCGTAAGGACCATGGGGAATAGCGGCTCCGCAGGAGACTGGGCACAAAAGTAAAAGCTTTAGGACTACCTGGTGTGCACTGGCTCCTCCCCCCATGACCCTCCTCCAAGCCTCAGTTAGATTTTTGTGCCCGAACGAGAAGGGTGCACACTAGGTGGCTCTCCTGAGCTGCTTAGTGAAAAAGTTTAAGTTAGGTTTTTTATTTTCAGTGAGTCCTGCTGGCAACAGGCTCACTGCATCGAGGGACTAAGGGGAGAAGAAGCGAACTCACCTGCGTGCAGAGTGGATTGGGCTTCTTAGGCTACTGGACATTAGCTCCAGAGGGACCGATCACAGGCCCAGCCATGGATGGGTCCCAGAGCCGCGCCGCCGGCCCCCTTACAGAGCCAGAAGACAGAAGAGGTCCGGAAAATCGGCGGCAGAAGACGTCCTGTCTTCAACAAGGTAGCGCACAGCACCGCAGCTGTGCGCCATTGCTCTCAGCACACTTCACACTCCGGTCACTGAGGGTGCAGGGCGCTGGGGGGGGCGCCCTGAGACGCAATAAAAACACCTTGGATGGCGAAAAATGCATCACATATAGCTCCTGGGCTATATGGATGCATTTAACCCCTGCCAGTTTTCCTTAAAAAAGCGGGAGAAAGGCCGCCGAGAAGGGGACGGAGCCTATCTCCTCAGCACACAAGCGCCATTTTCCCTCACAGCTCCGCTGGAAGGACGTCTCCCTGACTCTCCCCTGCAGTCCTGCACTACAGAAACAGGGTAAAACAAGAGAGGGGGGGCACTAAATTGGCATAAGAATCTATACAGCAGCTATATAAGGGAGAAACACTTATATAAGGTTGTCCCTATACATTATATATAGCGCTCTGGTGTGTGCTGGCAAACTCTCCCTCTGTCTCCCCAAAGGGCTAGTGGGGTCCTGTCCTCTATCAGAGCATTCCCTGTGTGTGTGCTGTGTGTCGGTACGTTTGTGTCGACATGTATGAGGAGGAAAATGGTGTGGAGGCGGAGCAATTGCCTGTAATAGTGATGTCACCCCCTAGGGAGTCGACACCTAACTGGATGGTCTTATGGAAGGAATTACGTGATAGCGTCAGCACTTTACAAAAGACTGTTGACGACATGAGACAGCCGGCAAATCAGCTAGTGCCTGTCCAGGCGTCTCAAACACCGTCAGGGGCTCTAAAGCGCCCGTTACCTCAGATGGTCGACACAGACCCAGACACGGACACTGACTCCAGTGTCGACGGTGAGGAGACAAACGTGACTTCCAGTAGGGCCACACGTTACATGATCACGGCAATGAAGGAGGTTTTGAACATTTCTGATACTACAAGTACCACAAAAAAGGGTATTATGTGGGGTGTGAAAAAACTACCCGTAGTTTTTCCTGAATCAGATGAATTAAATGAGGTGTGTGATGAAGCTTGGGTTTCCCCCGATAAAAAACTGATAATTTCTAAAAAAGTATTGGCATTATACCCTTTCCCGCCAGAGGTTAGGGCGCGTTGGGAAACACCCCCTAGGGTAGATAAAGCGCTCACACGCTTATCAAAACAAGTGGCGTTACCGTCTCCTGATACGGCCGCCCTCAAGGAACCAGCTGATAGGAAGCTGGAAAATATCCTAAAAAGTATATACACACATACTGGTGTTATACTGCGACCAGCAATCGCCTCAGCCTGGATGTGCAGTGCTGGGGTGGCTTGGTCGGATTCCCTGACTGAAAATATTGATACCCTGGATAGGGACAGTATATTATTGACTATAGAGCATTTAAAGGATGCATTTCTATATATGCGAGATGCACAGAGGGATATTTGCACTCTGGCATCAAGAGTAAGTGTGCTGTCCATTTCTGCCAGAAGAGGGTTATGGACGCGACAGTGGTCAGGTGATGCGGATTCCAAACGGCATATGGAAGTATTGCCGTATAAAGGGGAGGAGTTATTTGGGGTTGGTCTATCGGACCTGGTGGCCACGGCAACTGCTGGGAAATCCACCTTTTTACCCCAGGTCACCTCTCAGCAGAAAAAGACACCGTCTTTTCAGGCTCAGTCCTTTCGTCCCCATAAGGGCAAGCGGGCAAAAGGCTCCTCATTTCTGCCCCGGGGCAGAGGAAGGGGAAAAAGACTGCATCAGGCAGCCTCTTCCCAGGAACAGAAGCCCTCCCCCGCTTCTGCCAAGTCCTCAGCATGACGCTGGGGCCTTACAAGCGGACTCAGGCACGGTGGCGGGCCGTCTCAAGAATTTCAGAGCGCAGTGGGCTCACTCGCAAGTGGACCCCTGGATCCTGCAGGTAGTATCTCAGGGGTACAAATTGGAATTCGAGACGTCTCCCCCTCGCCGGTTCCTGAAGTCTGCTTTACCAACGTCTCCCTCCGACAGGGAGGCGGTATTGGAAGCCATTCACAAGCTGTATTCCCAGCAGGTGATAATCAAGGTACCCCTCCTGCAACAGGGAAAGGGGTATTATTCCACGCTGTTTGTGGTGCCGAAGCCAGACGGCTCGGTGAGACCTATTTTAAATCTGAAATCCTTGAACACTTACATACAAAGGTTCAAATTCAAGATGGAGTCACTCAGAGTAGTGATAGCGAACCTGGAAGAAGGGGACTATATGGTGTCTCTGGACATCAAGGATGCTTACCTCCATGTCCCAATTTGCCCTTCTCACCAAGGGTACCTCAGGTTTGTGGTACAGAACTGTCATTATCAGTTTCAGACGCTGCCGTTTGGATTGTCCACGGCACCCCGGGTCTTTACCAAGGTAATGGCCGAAATGATGATTCTTCTTCGAAGAAAAGGCGTCTTAATTATCCCTTACTTGGACGATCTCCTGATAAGGGCAAGGTCCAGGGAACAGTTAGAGGTCGGAGTAGCACTATCTCAAGTAGTGTTACGACAGCACGGGTGGATTCTAAATATTCCAAAATCGCAGCTGATTCCGACGACACGTCTGCTGTTCCTAGGGATGATTCTGGACACAGTCCAGAAAAAGGTGTTTCTCCCGGAGGAGAAAGCCAGGGAGTTATCCGAGCTAGTCAGGAACCTCCTAAAACCAGGTCAAGTGTCAGTGCATCAATGCACAAGGGTCCTGGGAAAAATGGTGGCTTCTTACGAAGCGATTCCATTCGGCAGATTCCACGCAAGAACCTTTCAGTGGGATCTGCTGGACAAATGGTCCGGATCGCATCTTCAGATGCATCAGCGGATAACCCTGTCTCCAAGGACAAGGGTGTCTCTCCTGTGGTGGTTGCAGAGTGCTCATCTTCTAGAGGGCCGCAGATTCGGCATTCAGGACTGGGTCCTGGTGACCACGGATGCCAGCCTGAGAGGCTGGGGAGCAGTCACACAGGGAAGAAATTTCCAGGGCTTGTGGTCAAGCATGGAAACGTCATTTCACATAAATAT